>NC_141535.1:25482500-25607500 GCF_021556685.1 Rattus norvegicus | reverse complement strand
ATAACGATACCATAGTAACTAATCTTCAAAACAGCCTTTTAAACAGAACATGCATCTAGTCAACATGCCCCATATATACAGGAGGCCATGCAGCAACACTGTTTTTCTGGCTAGTTTTCACCTATGGACAGGGACAGAAACATACATAACCCTGTTCCTTTAATCTGAAGGCCTGTAAGGTGAACGTCAATAACTCCTAGGACTTACCATGAATATGAGATGCACACAACTAAGAGAAGGGTGCCCAGCCAGGTCACCATGCTTTCATCTCGACGAAAGTCTTGCCCGAAGTCAGGCACACATATGGTGACATTCTTCCCGTGTTCATCTTTGACTGGTTAATGACACAAAGCAAGCACAGCCATGTTAGAAAGGTAGAAAGGTCCACTACACCTTACAGCACTTGTCTGGGAAGATCCAGACAAACGACTCCTCCCGACACTGGGAACTTCTTCTCTGTAGCCTCATTCTGCACAGACTGCAGTTTTGCTAGTTCGAAACACTGCTCTCCCACATCAACACACATGAGGAATAGGGTGAACCCCACCCCCATTCTAGTTAAGCATTCAAGGGTGTGAAGACTCAGGACTTAGTCACCCTTGCTGCTCTTACATTAAACCAATTGTTTACTGTTTTTAATTATGATGATGATGATGATTTTTTAAAAACTGGATCCAAAGCCTCTGCAGAGAGGGGTAGAGCACAGGCCCCTGGTGTGACCCCCTTAGAGACAGCGTAGTGGGTTCCTGAACCAGAGGAGACAGGTTACTACAGACATAAGAAACACGGCTTGGTTTGGCCCATGACCTGGGACGCTCCTGAAGTTCTAAGATTTCAAAGAAATAAATCGAGAAGCTAGATATGTCTGTATAATATCTCTCACAGTGGCCATTTATCTTTTTTTTTTTTGAAAGAAAAGGTGCTTCAATTGTGAGTGTCTAACTAAATCTTATTGCCAGTTGACCTCAAACCACATAAGCATATTAATCATTCTATAAACACACATTCTGTTTGAAGCTAACCTAGAATTATCACTGGAGTTCATCTAGAAAGAGTAAAGAGAATCACATCAGCTATGATTTAAAAACCCTTTATTTTTCAGGCCAGTGGAGGAATGATTTTTGTAAGATGTGAATAAAATATAAAATTTATATTTATTAAATTTAAAAATAAAAATGTAATGTTTTACTGTTTTTAAGCAATACTTGCTATTCTAAAAAAAATACTGTGAACAATACTTCCATTAACTTAAAACCAGAGATTAATACATAAGCAATTGTAAAAGAAAACTTTAAGGCCCAGGGTAAGCTGGGTCAGGACTGGGCTTTTATGTGTGTTTTAAACTCAGGATAAGCCATATTTACTACAAAAGCCCCACTTACTACTCCCACTATAACCGTGAAGATGAGACCCTAGCTGAACGTGGTGGCGCATAGCAATAATCCCAGCTCTTAGAAGGCTAAGTTAGAGAAACTTCAGGTTCAAGGCCAGCCTGGGCTATGTACATAGTAAGTTCCAGGCCAACTTGATTATATAATAAGACCCTCTTTCAAAATAAGACAAGCCAATAAAAAGTACCTGTAATTAAATAATTATTGCATTTGTTTTCTAAAGTTAGTAACTTTTATTTTCTATTCAAATGAGACATTTACTTGATGTACAGATCAAAGGTACCTGAACATTCACACATTCATATACCTGTATGCACATATGTAAATATATATGTGGACACCTTATATATCACAAAAGGGATAAAGATAAAACATAAAATATAAAAATTTGGAGACTCTAGAATATAATACTTCTTTTATAGATGAAAATTTTATTGGTGTGGTGGCACATGCCGTCAGTCCCAGTTCTTGTGGGGCAGAGATGGGTGGATTTCTATGCTTTTGACTCTAGCCTGGTCTAAATAGGGAGTTCTACTTCATCCAGGAATATATAACCCTGCCTCCAAACACTTTTCAAAATGATCACTGTAAGAATAACAGGTCACACCCCACAGCACCTGCTATGTGCCAACTACTGTCGGGCTGATGCACACACCAGGAACATTTCACTGCACACAGAGCACAGCTCAGACAGTCTGGTTCCTTTCTCCATATCCTGCCATCTGTCTGTTAAATAAAGGTCACCTAGGACAAGCTCTGAGATTGCCTGCCAGCCGGTGACAAATCCAGGTTCAAACTGTGTCTTCTGTTTCCCTCACCTTTGCTCTTCCCACCCCTCTCAGTAACCTCCTGATGCAGGAAAAATAACAACAGAAAACTCAAAGCCAAGTGAAGCCAAATAAATAAATAAATAAATAAATAAATAAATAAATAAATAAATAAATAAAATAAAATAAAATAAAATAAAATAAATGGTTCTCAACAGAGAACGCAGAGGAGACCTAAATACCGATGCAGAAGCTCAACTCTGGCCAGGTCTTTTCTGCACAGCAGGAAGACTTGAAGCATGTGGGGCCTGGAAAGTGGCTCAGAGCTTAGCAGGCCCACTGTTCTTGCACCCACGTCAGGCAGCTACAGTGGCCTGCCATTAAGCTCCAGTGGTCATAGTCCTCTTCTGGACTCCTGGGGTAGCTGCACTCACATCCACACACAGTAAAATGTCTTAAGAGCAGAAGTTTTCATTTTTGCTGTTAAAGACTATTTAATGAAAAAGCATAGATCACCTTAGGTCTCTGAATTATCGAATCCTCCATAGCTCAGTAACAGGTCAGGTCTAGGGAACAGACACATGCACTGTCAGCACTCGTGCACTCCTGAACAGAGCTGCTTACCTACTTTTTCGGGCTTGCTGGTCAGTGCTGAGAAGGTGAGGTAGGTGACATAGCAGCTTATGAGCCCTGGCTGCAGCAGCCCAGAGTGTGGCTGTCCTAGGAACAAGAGGCAGACAGAAGACAGGTTTGAAGTCCTGACAGGAAGACATTATATCCTAAATGGAACCCTCCCAGCACCTCACCACCCCCAGAAAATGAATGATGCTCCTTAAACTTAGACACCCACCTTTACTAGAGAAAAGGGAACTGATGTTTGTCCCAGAAAAAAAATCTAGTATTGGGTAGGGAATATGCCTACCCCATTCATGCTATTTTAAAGATGCCAAAATCTGGCATCTTCTCCATAAACAACTCTTCAAAGCCTATAACACAGTCAACATATTGCCCAGACCCTGACCCTGAGTGGCTTTCAACTGCATGTATGTATGTATGTACGTATGTACATATGTACGTATGTATGTATGTATGCATGCATGCACACACGTGCACAAGTGCCATAGCATGTGTGGATGTGAGAGAATGATTTGCAGGAGTCAGTTCTCTCTTTCTAAGGGACTGGACTCAGGTTATCAGACTAAGCAGCAAGCTCCTTCATTAGTGCTTCTCTCAGCCCTTCTCCCGATGAAGTTTATAACATTAGTTCATAAATCACAACATCAGGAAAAAAGTGGCCATCATTATTTAGTTTGGTGCAATAGACAAATTTCTCACAACATTCACTGTAGATTGTTATAAGGTCATTAGACAACCCTGAGGCACGAGCACTGAGCTGTCAAGAGATAGAAACAAAACAACAAACCCCACCAAAAGCGAAACCACTCTTGGCCACACTAAGTAGAAGACCCAGTCTAGGCCACCACGGGAAGCCGTGGGACACAGCAGTCACTGGGAGAAGGACTTAAAGTACAGTATTCAAAGACAACTCAGGTCCCCAGCTCCGAAAAAAAAAAAGAAAAAAAAAAAAAAAAAGACAACTCAGTGTTAGAATCATCTGGAGCAACTACAGAGTCCAGTGACAAGACAAGGGATCTCTGCCAAAATTGTCAACACTGGCTGACAGGAAAGGGTTTGACCTTCCTTCTGGTTAAATCCCTTCTGAAATCACCATCGTCCAGTGACAGGTATCAGCAGAAGCAGCGTGACAGGCTGTCATGATGCTGTCCTCCGGAATGGGAACAAGACGCCCTCAGAACCAATGTCATTAAGCAACGTGTTACGGCTGCTTCAGAAGGTAGACATGTCAGTCAGCTTACCCCTAGTTTGTTTTAGGAATTCTTTACTGATCAATTGCAGGAACTAGGAGGATAATCATATCACCTTCTGTAGTGCAGTTAAAAACTTGAGTATGGAAAATTCCTTAGTTCTGCTAAAATTATTTGGTACTCACTGCTGCCCTTTTCCTTAAAGGGGAGGAGTCTCATGTAGCCCAGGCTGGTTCCAAACCTATGCAGTCAAAAGCTGGCTTTAAACTCCTGATCTTCCGGCTCCCATTCCCCAAGTACTGTGGTTACAGGAATGCACAAGCACACCTGGCTTTTCAAGTCCACTGTTTTGGGAAGGGATTCAAAGGGGCTATGCATTTATTGTCCATATTTCTTTTTCCTATCCAGAGATAGGAATGGCATGTATAGATCAATCCCTCATGGAGTAAGATCCTTCAATCAACACCAGACTGGGGATGTCTTTACACCTCTGAAGACAGCATAAGCGCACTTGCTTAAGGTGTCATAGATAGTATATAGATAGTGCTATTGACAGTTCACGCCTTCACTTTCTAAGGTGCTTTCAACCCCTACTGTCTCTGCATCTGTGGCTCTGAAACAGCCAAAGCAAGGCCAAGATCATCCAGTCCTGCTGACTTCATTAAGTACACTCAGGTCATGAGACGGAAGCAGCCAGGATAGGATTTCCTGCTTCCTGACTTGTGGGCCAGGTTGTCCTTGGTTGCTAGTCACTTGCCTAAGACAAGCCTAGAAACAGCTCCTGGGCCCTGCCATTCAAATACCACAAGGACACAACAAGCTGAACTTATACATCTCTTGGTTAACAGAGAGTAAGCACATTTCCCACTTAAAGGTTCCCTGTATGCACTGTCTATCGTTCTATTCTTGGCTAAGTTCAGACCTTCCTGGATGCCAAGTAACTATCACCTCCAAGTGAGCATGAAATCTGAAGGGGAGGCTTGAGTCCCATCCACAGGAAGTTCAGGAATAACTTGGGCTTTCAAAGAAAGCCACTGGGTTTGTTTAAAATCACAAAGGGAAAACACATATAGAAGACAAAGCCATGCTTACGATTCTGGACGCAGGGTGAGATGGCTGCCAGAGAGATTAGCACGCATAGGCCACCGTGCACTCCCAGGAGAATCTTGTTGTCCATGCAGTCATCCCACTGTGTGTAGAACACTGCCATCAAGGCCAAGCCGCCAACGGCAATGGAATACATGATGAGTGTCGCCAGCGACAGGGAGGCGTACCACAGCTTATTACGGACGGTGCCTGCAGTCCTGTTTCTCCGAGAAGGAAGTAGGTGAGGTGCAAGGGAGAGAAAACAGGTCAGTGAAGGCCCCCATTCTTGGGAGTGTTCCCTCCCTCAGATACTGACACTTTAGCAATGACTGCACTCTACCTCAGCTAGAAAGTTCTCACAATTATGCAGGCTCGTTGGCTTAGAATTATCTCTAAACATGAGCTTCCTCTCCTGAACCAAGCATGTTCATCAACTAAAAAGAACGCCCACCAACTTTATCCTAGCACATCTCTACTCCGAATGGCAGCGGCCCTGGGGAACACAGTGGCTGTGTTGAGGGAGGAGGCAAGGATGGTAACTCAGTAGAGTTGGCTTTGCACCTTCTCTGTGGAGGTAGAGCCTGCAGTTGCTGTGGTGTCACCCTCCATGTGCTACCAGCAGCCCCTCTAAGATCACCTCCCCTTGGAGGAGAAGCAAACAGCTCTGCTCACAGAAACCTGATCGTACAGCACATTTCTCTCTGTACTAAGAGAGAGCCTGCTTCAGGGCCACCTCTCCAAACTGAGGAGATACTAAGGGGGAGACACCACAGTGAGTGAAATCAGGGAAGCTGGAGAGACAGCTTAGTGGTTAAGAACATCTGGTGCTCTTGCAGAGGATCTGAGTTTAGTTCTAAGCAACCACGTCAGACACCTCACCCGTGCCTATGACTCCAGTTCCTGGGAACCAGTGCCTCCAGGGGTGCCTGCACTCACGTGTATATACTCCCAAACACATAATTTAATAAACCTTCAAAGTCAGGGAAAGAAAGCTGTACCGGGGCTCGGGAGAAAGCTCAGTCAGGAAGGCGCTTGCCTTGCAAGCAGGAGAAGCTGAGTGCGCCCTAAAGAGCTGTGCACAGTGCACGTGCCTGTAATGGCGTTTCAGCCCAAAAGGTGGACAGCATCTGAAGAATGACAACTGAAGTTGTCCTCTCTGGCTTCTACGTGCATGCACAAATGTGCTCACCCCCATAAGCATGAATATGGACACACATGCACACACAAAGAAGGGAAGGCAAGCTCTATAGGACATACCGTGGAGAAACTTAGACAAATCTGCTTTGCAGTTTTTATAAATATTAATAATGAAATGAGCAAGATTAGTGATGATATAATTCTACAGGAATTCTTTAGAACAAAGAAGAGCTTGTTTATAAATGCTAAAATGGAGGACACGGCAAAGGAGAACTGGCTGACTGTCCTGTGCCTTGTGGCTCAGCTGCTCTCAGTGTGGGCAAGCACGCTCCCAGCACCATGCCCTCAGCCTTCAGAGATGCAGTGTGCTAGATGACTCCTGAGAACAGAGCCAAGACGCTTTCACAATGGGAAGGCTCCTCTAGCAGTGACAGAGAGAAGGATGGAAAGGCCAAGATAGTGACCATTGCACTCCTGACACCAAGCCCGGCACTCTGATGACCTCAGAACTATCCCATGTGAGACAGATGCACACAGGGGAAATGCAAAAGAAGGACTCTGGGAGACAAAATTCGACCACCAACCAGGAGGCAGTAGGAGGAAGCACTCCCCCAGGGTGAGCTCTGACTGCAGGAGGGACAGCGGGGTCCAGTGTGCTCACCTTTGGTTTGTGTATTTGTCTTAGTAGACGAGGGAGTTTCGACTACACCGGGAGTGCAGGTTGAGTATTTGCCCCTAGCCTCTTCCCTGAGCTCAAGTCCTCATCCTTCTCTACTTGGAAGTAAGACTGGCATGTTAGCCTTGGCATACCAAGATGGCTCCATGTTCAGCCCTCTCCTCTACCCTCAGAAAACAGCAACCACACTCTTGCTACTGAGAGAACAACAGAACAGAAACTGTAATCATGAGGCCCATGGACACTCTCTTCCCACCTCTTAATCTTTGCCTCCCCTCCAGACTCATTCGGACTTGAATCCTGTTCAAATTATACTAGAATCTGACCATGATTGCAAACTGGCTCTAGGCTCTACCATTCGCTTCATATCCCTTCAGAGCAGCCTCCTTGGTGTGCACCTGTAGCCCTCTCTGATTTTTGCTTTTTAAATTAAGAAAAGTTCAGTTACATTCTTCTCTTCAAATCTCTTATCCTCTCCCAACATTTCACTTCAAGTCTGGAAATGCAACCAAGTGGTAAAGTACTTCTAGCAGTGATTTAGCAGGGGCAACGCCTGGGGGAAAGCCTTTCCACTGGCTCTCACAGGCACTGTGATCTGCGCCCCAGACAGAGACGCCCCTCTGCTCCATAAACACACAAGCACGCTTGAGTTTGAGGAGCTCCTCCCGCAGGATGGCCTGCTCCCGGCACCCTCTGGGCGTATTTTGCAGGAACGAGCCCTTTATATAACTACATGATTCTGTGCTGAGTATCTCCTTATCTACTACCCGACTGTGGCACTATTAGCTTTGCAGGCAGGCCAGGGCCTGTCCCTACCTTACTGCCATTGTGTCGGACGATGCCTAGGGAAGAGAGACCCTTGCCCAGAATGCTATAAAGAACTAACACAGGCCAGCAAGGTTACCAAAGAGCCCACTGTTCCTGCTGCCTTGGCTTCACCCCTGATGGCAGACTGCTGGAGGCTGTCCCACCCAGACTGTGGCCACTCGTCTCTCCAGTCTCCATGCCCACGACAGAGAATACAGAGTACGGGTGACCAGCAGAGTCTAGACATGGAATGGAGGAGGACCTCAGGCTGGGAAGACTGGCTGTGCCCAGGCTCAGTGGGAGGCTGGGCCTGACTATCCTAACAAAGGCAAATTCAAAATCTCGAACGCTTTCAACATCAATTCTCACTAGCAACACCTGAATATACGATATTCCTCTGCCATTACATCATAGTTATGATTTATGGAGGGGCAGCATGTGGAGTGGGAGGTGTGTGTGTGCCTCGGCACATGTGTGGAGGTCAGAGTGTAAGCCAGGGAAGTTCTTTCTTCTCACCACAGGGATTAAATTCAGGTCACCAGGGCTGGTGGCAAGTACCTTTACCAACAAGGCCATCTGGCCAGCACCTGTACCTTCTAAGACTTCAACTGTAATATAGAAATGACATTAAAGTTGTGAATTGGACTTAGATGGGAAAAACAAAATAAAACCAAAACTACTAAACATCTAATTCAACAAGCCACACCATTTTACAGTACAAAATCTAAAAGTCTGGTGTCAGAGGCGCCAGGAAACACTTCTCTGAGTGACCTTCCAGAATGGGAGGGACAATGATCTCTGTTCAGGTGATCTGCAGGTCCATGGCTTGTTTACCTTGTGGCTTTTGGGATCTTCTCTCCTGATATATTTACTTAAAACACAGAGTAGGGGGGGCATTTAAAAAAAGTTCAGAGAGAGAGAAAACAATGTTGGTGAGCACCCTGCTTAGGCTGTAGGCCAACGAGCCATCTGTGTTAGCAAATGGTTTCTGTGGGGGATTCTAGCCTCAAACCATTATTGGGTACAAGTACCTTTCTAACAACGTGGTTTTGTGTATGCACGCATATGCCTGAATGTATGCCACATGTGTGTAAGTGCCATGGCGCCCAGAGGAGGGTGTGGGAACCCCTGGAGCTAGAGAAGCAGATGGCACCAGCAGCTGCAAGCAGCCGCCTATAGGCACTGGGAGCTGAACTGGGGGACCATGGGAAGGGTAGGAGTGCTCTCGGTTGCTGCACCTCTCTCTCTCAGCCCGGCTGCAAAGCACCTAAGAAACTACAAAGTTTTCAAAGTGACCAAACTTCCAAAGGGCCCATTAAACCTTGGCATTAATAATCAGAACCAGAAAAACCGGTTCAAGAATCAATTAGACTCAAGGAGGGGAGAAACACAGACAGGCCCAGAAGACGCACAAGGATTCGGTGTCCCAGGCTCTGATACCTTACCACAAAGCAAACGGCACGACTATAATCTGCAGAGCTTTCAGAGGGAGCCTTGACTTCCGTCTAACAGAAGTCCCTCTGATGGTGCACAGCAGAAGAGCTGCTACAGGAGAGATACTCAACAGCCAAGATGCATTTTCAACGGACCATGGATTCTTCTCCACAAACAAGGACACAGGGCCAAATAAAACTACAGCGGCCCTTAGCTGATCTGTGAGAAAACTCTACCACCTCAAAACTTGAGCTATAGATGCGATGACAGCACAAATCACCACGTTTCAAGGGTGACTCAAAATGGTGGGCAAGTCACAAGTCAATCTGAAAACCAGTAATCGCAGAGGTAAAACACCAAAGTATACCAGTGACATAATCTGTACGATCAGAGTGGTGCGAACATTTTTTAAAGATTTATTTGCGTGTGTGTGTGTGTGTGTGTGTGTGTGTGTGTGTGTGTGTGTGTGTCTTGTGTGCATGTGCACTGCACACATGTGACACCTCTACAAGAGCAGACCCAATAATCCACTGGAGCTGAAGGTGTTAGCTGCCTGACACGGGTGCTGGGAACTAAACTTAGGTCCTTCAGAAGAGCACCAAGTGCTAGGCACCATTGAGCCACCTCTCTAGCCCCAACATTGAAAACTGGTCCTACCTGGCTGGACTTAATCTAATATTCACAAGGTAATAAAAACAGCTGTTACTATACTGTTTTCACTGATGCATCCCCATAGCTACCATGTCACCTCATATTTATTATCTTTAAGAAAAAAAGCAAAGTGATGTTCAAGCTGAAGAATATATAAAAAATGGAAAGTATAGAGAACATTTGGACAACGTGTTTCGTCTTACTCAACATAAAAAATAAAATGCACGCGCATATAGCATTATTGTGGGTTGAGTTTTTTTGTCAAAATATAGTATGAAATGATACCTAGAAAAAAATCTATAAAATAGCATATATATATATATATATATATATATATATATATATATATATGCCTAGAATTCTAGTATTCAGGAGGCAGAGGAGGGAAGATCATTAATTCGCAACCAGCCTGAACTGCACAGACAGACAGAAACAGATGGACAGATAGCCAGAGATAAAGCATTAGCTTTATTGGGTATAAAAGAGAATTACCTGCTAAAGTTAGCTGAGTGTTAGACACTTGCCTGGTATCCAAGAGACCCAGACAGATCACCAACACCACCAAACAAACAGAGAGACAAACCAACAGACAGACAGACAAGCAAACAAACCAGAGCAGTGAAGCGCTTTACTCAGCACCCGCGTCAGCCTTAGCAGAAGGGCTGGATGACTATTAATAGGCACGTCCCCCCTTGGCCTGGGACATGAATTCTGTTTTCAAGGCACTAAAGGTCTACCATTGTACAAGCAAGACAGCTTCCTACAGCAGGATGCAAGTTTCCCCAATAAAGGGATCCTGTATGTTTTAGAAAGTAGAAACAAACTATTTTTCTTTTCAAAAAGGAAACTATTTCGTCCACACTCTTCACAGAGGATCTCCTTATCCAAAGCACTGTGTCGTTTGTGCTTGTTTGGCCTTTTAACCTTGTAGGAGGAGTGGAGCCTAGAAAACGCATGTCCAAGGTACAGTCATATTTAGCCCACAGTAAAGCCAGTCACACAGGGTCCACAGGGCTGGCCACTCACACACGGTTCACACAGTCAGGCCCATAAGGCAAAGCAAGACAGGAGGGCAGAGAGGACAGAAAACAGTATTGGGGAGGAGAACATGGCAAGGTCCACACAGAGTGTAACCCAGAGCAGAGTCTTTGTCACTGGTAGGCAGTTTCTTCAATTCAGTGCGTGAGAGCTTCCCACAAAAACACGTACCAGTTCTTGTTCCATTTATGTGCAAACTCCACAATCAGGAGGAGCTGGATACAAATGAAGAAGAAGCTCCCCACAGCTCCCACATAGCGCCAGACTGCAAAAAAACATCACCCAAAGAGAGCGAGGTGAGCACCACACGCATTTAACTCTAAAGAGAATATTCTTTACTTGTGTTCATCATTCCTCTAATGCACTTCGTTTCCATACAAGGTAAGATGCTAACCTCTTCTGTCCTTGATAAGCGTGAGATAAACACAAGTCCATGTGAGTTGGTATGATGGCTAGTGTCTCTGACAGAACCTAGACTCACTGGAGAAATGGGCCTGTAGCAGGCTTATAGGGGATCATCTTGATTATGGTAATTGGATTGGGCGATCATCTTAATTGTCAGGACCATTCCTTGGGCAGAGAAGTCTAGACTATAAACTAGAGCATGTGATGTGTGCAGCAGACGGATGCTCAGTGCTCTTTTTCCTAGACATGTGACCAGCTGCTTCCAACTCCCGCTGCCTTGACGCCCCACCGTGAACTACGCTCTAGAATGAACCCTTTCTCCTTTAAGTTGCATTTGCCCTGGCATTATATCACGTCAGCAGAAAGAGTAGAACTAGGACATCTGGCCAAGCATCTCTTAACATAAAGGGCACAGCTGGGACTGGGACATCAGTCTGGCCCTGGAGCGGCCAAGCTGAACCTCATGCTGAACTAACAGCTGTCTCAAGAGATGCAGGAGTTCACACACTCCACAGTGGCCTGGCTCACAAGCAAAAAGAAAGACTGCTAGAAAAATCAACAGTTTACATCTTACTGGGCAATGAGCCTTGACTATCCAGTATGGAAATGAAGTGTTCAGGGCTCAAAGCTCTTTTGGCTCTGCCATAAGTGTTAGATGAGCCATACCATGTGGGTTGCAGGCTGTCTATAAAAACATAGAGCTAGGGCTGACCTGAGCACTCTTAGGTCACCTCTCTCTCGAGATAGTGTCTCTGATATACTAAAATATACATGAAAGTATCCTTGTACTGAATAAAAACTAGTTAGCAGTGTTACAGAGAAAAGGAAGACTTAGATAAACCATTTTTAAAGACATGAAAACTGATACAGCCCTAAAGATGGTAATGAAGTGTGCCTGGTGCCTATGATCCCATCTCTACCAGAAAAGTCAATCCACTTGGGTTGATGGGGTTTTGACCCACTTTTTTTTTGGTTCTTTTTTTCAGAGCTGGGGACCGAACCCAGGGCCTTGTGCTTCCTAGGTAAGCGCTCTACCACTGAGCTAAATCCCCAGCCCCGGTTTTGACCCACTTTAATTTAGCTTCCCTCTCCATTCACCTCTGAGCTCAGAATAGGGTATCCCATTCCTTCCCTCGGAGGGGTCTCTGCTTTGGTGATGATTAATGGCTCTGTATTACATAGAACTGTAAACTCAATTGTGGTATAACTTCACATACAGGGGGTTTCAACACAGACTCAAGGATGCTTCCTTCCCTTGTCCAGTTCTCACAACTAACAACTGCTCCATGCTGCCAGATCTGTTTGGTACTCAGAGACTGAGATTCCCCTGTATTCTGATGTGCCAGACTTGTTTTTAAGCACATATTAAAGACCTCCTTTACTCTCCAAGCCAGGAGGCTTACAATTCTGTTGCTTAGCTAACAGATGAAGAACACATTCTCATGGGCTTCTTGTAAGTGGGGTAGGAGGAAAGGGGAGAGGAGGTATAGACAGGTAAAGCTTTTGGGGCCGAACCCAGGGCCTTGCACTTGCTAAGCAAGCATACTACCACTGAGCTAAACCCCAACACTGGACATTCTTCAACTCGTGAAAGAAGCAGCAGTTCAAAATAGCAAAGACACTGGACCATGCTTTGGAAGAGTTTTACAAAATACGTAAAACAAAGGAATTAATAGCCCAAAATACCCAATCTGTACCATTCAGAAAGGTCTCCTGATCTGGAATGAAGAATGCTCCTGAACACATGGCCCCTAACAGCAGCAATTTAAAGAACCAAAAGCTGGGAAGAGAAAAAAAAAGGAAATTTATTCAAATGATCGTCAAAGACAGACAAAAGATCTCTCAGAAGTAGCATGCTAGCTCATGTTTCTGTTGTTGGTAATGTTCTCTCCACATCAAGGGGAAGTGATGGGGAGCCCACAGAGTGGCTTTTCCCATACTGAGGCACACTTAGAATGGCCTCTGACTGTGTAAAAGTCTACTTCAGGGTAGGGTGGGAATGACCCGAGGGCAGGCCTGTGTTTACTGAGTTTCTTAAGGTACCAGGCCCTATTGCTCTTAGGCTACTAGTGACGCGCAGCCCATCCTCCCCAAATCAGAGTCAAAATGTTAACTAGCACAATGTCAGTCAGTGCGGGCCAGCAGACCCTAGGGCTGCCCTCGGGAGGACAGGAGACTTACTTACCCGTTGTGAATGGAGGCCCGGCAACTTTTGCTGTTGTTGACTTTGAAGGTCAGCACACAAAACACAAAGAAGAAACAAGCCATTCCAAAGCAGACTCTGTACACCGCGGAATAGCCCACCAGGTTCTCACAGGTGTCGCCCGCTTTGATGCCTTTACAGAAGTCTTCAAAAAAGGGAATCTGAGAGAAGATGTAAAAGCTGTCTGTCAGAACTAGGCTGGAGAGAGCTGCTCATGAGGGTTCCGTCTTACATCAGAATACACGGTAGAAAGAGCCGTGTGTACAACCGCACCAAGACAGAGCAAACACTACCTACCCATCCCTGAAGAGCTTCTAGCTGGAAAGATAGCTCAACGGTTGCTCTGTCAGGACCATGTTCAACTCTCAGCACCTAAGTGAGGGGCCCACAGGGATCTGTAACTCCAGTTCCTGTGGGTCTGATGCCCTCTCTGCTGAGCTTTAAAGTATAAGGACTTTTTCTTAGGTTTCTTTAAGTGCCTTTCAAAGATACAGTCCCTATAAATCACTCCAGGGATTTTCCATTGCAGACTTCCATTGCATGTAGAGGAAGCAGCTGCATACTTCTTGAAATACACAATATATAACATAAAAAAAAAAGTGAGAGACTGCCTATATAGCCATCCCAAATGTCACTGCTTTCAACTGAAGAAGAGCCAATGGCTTAGTTGGTGGGGGATTTTTATTCATTCACAAATGATAATGTATACACACACACACACACACACACACACACACACACACACACTCATGGAGTACTATACACATTCTATATACACAATGTTTTTTAAAAATTTGGGCTGTGGATTTGGCTCCCCTGGTAGAGTTCCTTACTTATCTAGTATGCACGAAGCCCTAGTCTGAACCCTAAACTCCATATAAAAACTAGGTAAGGTGATGTACACCTGTAAGCCCAGCGCGCAGAAGATACATCTTTCCAGTGTCTCAGTCTCTCCAGAGAGAGGTACGTAGAAGGATGGAGAGAGGAAAGGAGGGAGGAAGAAGGAAGGGAGAGAGAGGGAGAGAACAGAAGTCAAACACTGCTGTTTGAGTAGACAGGAAGTACAATGAGCAAAGGTCAGAGCACTAAGGCAGAGACAGCACAGTTTGATCTCCTTCACAAACGTAACTGAAGCACTCAGGACCGTCACTCTGAGCCATCTCAAGGAGAACACCTAGTCACCACTTTGGAGTAGCAATGAAAAGTAGACACAAAGACACAGGAAGCACCCACATGGAGATGAGACAGGCCACGGGAGTGCTTTCTGATAGAGTCTGGTTTGTTTGTTTGCTTGTTTAAGCCGGGTTATAATATGACTGAGCATCCGTCTGGGTTCAAATCTTCAGTTGGTGAAGCCTGACTGCTGACTTAATTAGGTTGAGAAACACCTAGGGGGTGTAAAAGCATCTCCCTGTGCAAGTGTGTGCAGTGATCACTCACTTGTGTGTGTATGCGCACTCATTAGTTCATGAGGACTCTCACGCAATGGATCAATAAATTCCTTGGTGAATTAATACAATGTAGTCACTGGGAGGTTCTGAAAAGGAGATTCACATAGGTGAACCAAGGAGGTGAGTGGGGGCGTATCCCTGGATTGTACTTTTGTTTATTTACTTTTGAGAAGTTCGTACATTTTAATCATATTCTTTCCATTCCTCCACTTCCTTCCAGTTCCTTGCCCTTCTCTATCCACTCAACTACACATCATCTCATCTCTCAAATTGACAACAAACCCATGGAGTATGATGTGTGTTGGCAACAACTCTGAGCACTGGGCCTGCTGCAGAAGGCGGTGGACGGAGCCAATGTTTCTCCGTGGAAGGAAACTGATGTTCCCTCTCCCAGAAACTGTGAGTTCTATGAGCTTCTCGGCTGCAGGTGAGGCTGTCCCCACTTCCCTGTCTCCACTCTGGGGCTCTGTGTGAATTAAGATGGCGCAGGTCTTGTGCACACTGAGTCTGCACGCTCATGTATCCATCAGCTCTGCGGTGTCTGGAAAGCCTGTCTGTGGATTGCCACCCCTGACCCTTGCAACCTTTCAGGTCCTCTCGTTGGCTGCATCTTGGCCTGGCCTCTCCTATATCTTCTTTTTCTCTACTTCCCATGCCAGGCCGAGAACACATTCCCACACCAGGCCAGAAATACTGAGCTACGTGACTACAAATCCTCAGACACCAGGAGCCAAAATGATTAATTTCTCCTACAAGTTGTATCTTTCAGGTACTTAGTTGAATAGCAAAAACGTTTACCACTATGAATGGGCCTACAAACAAAATGACTGTTTCAGAGTTCTAACCCCAAACAGAAGTCACATCTAGATGAACAGTACTAGTTGGATAAGTAAGATCTTTATTTATAAAGAAGAAACTCAAAACCATGGAACTGCCAGCTGCCCTGTGAGGCAGGAGCAGAACCCCAGTCGCTTCGCTAGAGAGTTACAGAGATCCTCTTACCTCAAAAGCAGTGTTTCCACCCCGTGACTTATTTGTTAATAATACCAGTTGTCGCCTGTCTTTGTTTCCTCCTTCCTTCCTTCCTTCCTTCCTTCCTTCCTTCCTTCCTTCCTTCCTTCCTTTTTTATTTCATGTACTCGCCTGCGCCCCCGGGGTAACCTGGTCTAACAGTAATCCACTTGTCTCAGCCTCTGAAGTGCTGTGTGCACCACCTTAGGAACCCCCATACACACCATAATACACACGCACTGGCCTGCTCCCCAACTATCCTTTCCTTCCTCCTGTTCTCCCTTGAACACTGGCAGATACAGATTTCTCTCAGGCCACTCCCGCAAGCCCATCCCTTTCTTACTTGAGTCAGGCCCTTCTGTGGCCACAGGCACCTCAGGAGCATCAGAGGGTGAGTATGTGGCACTGAAAATTCCATCCAACTAAAGGTGGGCAAAGAACCTGCTCCAACACTAACCAAGCCCACTTATGGTCTCCGGGTGACTCGGCCACGCTTCGCTTTTAGTGAGTGCTGAGTATTTTTAGGCAACAGACTCCAAGGCAACAAGGTTTTAACAAGAAGAATTTTCTCTGGTTAAATATTTGCTGTTCCAAGCTCTATTCCAGTTTTGGGGAAAGAAAACACACACAGTACACACAGATCCCATACTTGAGGGTGTTACCTCTTAAGTCTGCTCTGGGCATCCAAGGACATCACACACTGAGTCTGTATTGTTCTGTGTAGGCCTCTGGGGGCAAAGGCTTTTTTCCCATCCCACAGAGAAATCAAACTCAGAATGAAAACTGTCAAGTAAGAATAAACAGTCTAGAGGGATTTACGGCCCAGACTCCACGGCTCTCACCTGAGCAAGCCTCCCTCCCCAGTCTCAGCTTCCCTATCTTTCCAATGAAGGAATCTCCTAAGTTACCCAGAAGACTCCCCCAGATGATCCTTGTGAAGGGCTAACTCCGGTTCCTTGCCCACAACAGTCACCATGCAAACTTAGGCACTGTGTAAGATACGGAAGGAGCTCTCTGGAGAGGGAGTCAGACACACTGCAAGGGCCACTGAAGGTATGTCTGACCTAAAGAAGGAAGGTACACATCTGGGGCTCCACGCGCTGTGTCCAAGGACTTACTGTAGAGCCATGCCAATCAGATGAATGGCACCCGGGTCCTAGTCCCTAAGAACTGAGTTCTGGCTAGGCATGGTGGCACTTGGATCTAGTCCTCGCACGTAAGAGGCTGACGCAGGTGTGTCACAGGTTACGAGTGAGCCTGGGACACATGACAACAAGCTTAAGGCTAGGCTGAGCAAGAAGGTAAGACCTTGTCTTGAAACGTCAAGGACCAGGGACATAGCTCAGTGACAGTGCCTTTACCATGCATGTGTGAGGCCTTGAATCGGATCTGCAGAACTTAACAAGAGGAAACCAAAGTTCCAAAAGCACAAACAACTCTCAGACATAGCCACCTCTTAAAGAAAAACCCTCTCCAAGGCATGAGCGGAAGAAAGGAACTGGAGAGGCTAGCAATGCCCCTGGCATGTTCAAGCGTGTGTAAGTTAATGTCAAAAATGGAGGCAAGAGGAGTGAGGAGACAGCTCATCTGCTGTTTGGATCCCCAGCACTCATGTTAAAAGCCAGACACTAAGGTCCATGCTTTTAGTCCCAGCACTGGGAGGCTGGGCTAGGGGATCCCAAGGTTTGCTGGGTAAGCTGAATCAATAAACTGAAGGTTCAATGAGAGACTGGATTCAAAACAAGTCGAGGACCAAACAAGGACAGCTAACATGAAGCTGGCCTCCACACATGCGTGAGCACCTACCTACGACATGCACACACATATGAACATGTCCATACATATATGCCATATGCAAGCACACAGGTACATAAAACATGGCTCCAGAAGGGTCTATTGGTCTCACTGACTCGGGTTATGGATGATGCAAACTGAGGGACAAAATAAGAGTCTGTGAGAGTGGTTCTCCCAGGACTGGAAGGGGAGATGGGAGTCCCATGGCCAGTGACTGCATGACGTCAGAGATGAAAATGTGACACTGGCAAAGCTAATTAGTCTTCCATTTCAGTCTATCAAATTCCTAGAGCTTCAGTGAATCATACTGCTGAGGAAGCTCTGGGCAGCTCGGTGTGAGTGATAAATTGACTCACAGAAACCAGAAGAGCAAGATCTAAGAATTCTTTCTCATCATCCCTCACTTGGAAAGAATGTTGGGATAGGGGAGGGGTGCGTAGATTTTCTCCTGGAAGTAATTCTGCCAGCACAGTACTAGCCTGTTACCGACCAGGGTACAACAGCTGTGAGACAAGAGCACTGCACCAGTCCCCACCCTCTCCTAGACAGAGCGTATGACTAGGCTTCTTCCCTCAGTATGTTAGCATCCTGCAGCCCTTTGGGGAACCTAGGAGCATTTACAGACAGCAACACCAATGATGTCTTGCTCCTCTTTGGGCTGGGCACCGTGACCTTTTTTTTTTTTTTTTTTTAAGGAGAAAGATATATATTCTGTTCTTATTAAAATCTCAGAAAAGAAGGGGGTGAATTAAAATTCCATGGTCTGGTTTGACCTGACCCTACCACTTCTCAAGAAGGAGTGTCATATCCCCCCAGAGAAAGCCTTCAGAGTTTAAAAGCACACAGGCAGACTGAGAGTGTAGTCACACAAGTCCTCTGTGGCAGATCAAATCGCTAGAAAACAGCTGTAACTGAAGGGTTAAATACATAAGCCTTCAGTCCAAACCAGAGAACTCACAGGAGACAACACCGGACTGGAAGAAGGGTTCTGCCAGACACAGAGTGGGGCCAGTGAACTTCCCTCCATCCACAGAAGATTAGGTAAAGACGATGGCAGCACATGGAGAAATAGGAGTAGATCCCAGTGAAGAACAGTGAGAACAGGCCATGAAAGATGCTGTCCTGCTGGATATGACCTCATCTGTGAATAAAGAAGGTGCAGGGACCTGGGGCGAGGATTCCCAGGTTTGAGGTTGACAGGCAGTCACAGAAGTGAATCACTGCAACAGTAGGACAGTCACTCATCTAATGACAGCCTGTCTTGGAGGCGCCTGTATCGAGAGGATGTGTGGGTGGATGGTCCATGAGGGTGCTACAGAAAGACTAGAGTTAATGGGCATGTTGGCACATGCCTGGAATTCTAGTAGTTGGGAGGCAGAGACGGGGTGAGCGGGTGGGGACGCCTATGTCCCAGATCAGCTTGGTCTACACAGCAAGTTTCAGGCCAGCCAAGAGAGGGGTAAGGATTTTAGAGTAGCCAGCATGCATGTGGCAAAGGAGGCAACCCATGGGAGTCGACTGACTCTCCTGGGAGGATGGAGAGTGAAGGAGCAGAGGAAGGTCAGTCTGAGCCCAGAGAAACGCAATGAGGGAGGGCTAAGACCCTTGGTGGCAAATCTCTCTGAGGTAACCAAATCAGCTAAGGTCCTCTTAAAGGATGCAACTGTATGCATGGTTGTTTGTAGGGAACTTTGGAAAGCTCAGCCAAGTTAGAATTTGTACACATGCTCTTTATCCCTACTCCACAGTGTATGACACAGGGTTTAATCAGACACTCATTCCCACCCACTCAAGCATTATTCAGGTCATGGAGAGATAAGCATCAAAGAAACTAGGTTTAAGATCTATTATTATAAGGCTGAAATGTTGCTCAACCAGTAGGATATTTGCCTAGCATATACAGGCCTTGAGTTTGATCCCAGTGCTGTAAGTCACTGGCTAATTAACCAGTTTAAATCAATGCTAGTAAGGAGCTAACTTTCCAGTGAAATGCTGTGCAGATAACCATAGTCACACACACACACACACACACACACACACACACACACACACACACACCATGCATGTATAGTATGTGTAGTTAAACATTGATGGGGCATGAGAATCACTGTCTTCTGTAAGGTGTAACACCAACTGAAACAGCTGGTGCTTCTGAAAGCCCAGGATCCCTTGCTTCCTGATCTCACTCCTGAGAACCAGGCACAAGAGACACTCAGGTTCTGGCTCCAGCATTCCTCACTTCTTACCCCACACTAGGAGCCCCACGTGCTCATTTTACATTCCTTGTAACCCCTTCATTCCCAACAGGTCTGAAATAGATACATACAAATAATTCAGTTCCCCATAAATTATTTCCACTTACTTTATAATTCCACATAGAATAACAGACAGTAAATCATGCTTGCCTAGCTAGGCACGGGGTTCATGCAGCCCTTATCTGCAAGGTAATCCAGAGCTCTGGTTGCCTGAGCACTAAGTTTAGGCCACTAGCATTTGTCTCTCAGAGATGAGGGACAATGAGTGTGCGTGTGGCCTGCACGGAGCCACTCAGGGCCCTCAAACAGGAGTCAGAACAACTACAGCCTAGAGGTCAGATCCAGCCAGTCTCCTGGTTATGTAAATAACATTTGGTAGAATGGAGCTATGTCCATTTGTTGGCATTGTTTGGGCCGCTCTTGTGCTGCAATGGAAGCCCAGCGCCTGCAGTTTTCAGATATTTGTGAAGAAAGTCTGCCCACTCTCGAGCTCAGTACGGAACAGTTAACTGGTGAAGTATGTGCTTATGCTTCGAAGGCCAAGTGGCAACCGTGACAACTCACTCTACCCACCAAAAGTCAATGAGCAGGAGCTGAGGGGCACATCTGGCTATCCCAGTGCAATCGCTGGTGCCAGCCTTTTCCTTTTGGCCCCTCCCTCATCAGCTCTACTTCACACAGAAGCTCGTTATAAGTGAATACAACAGTAGAACCTTCTGCCATTTTTAGTGTACAAAGAGGATTTGTATTTATGTTTTGATGGAGAGCAGGGGGGAGGGGGAGGGATGTCTGATGCTCAGAAGCCTTAAGCGGCGTAAACAGAGCCCCTCACATCTGTCCCATCTGTCCCAGAAGCACAGCCTGCAACAACCAAAAATAAAATCCACACAGATGAGCGCTGGCAGGTCCACACATTAATTTTAGACCAGTGTGATGACTGTAGAACACTGTCTCACTGAACTGCACCCACTGTGGTTCTGGTTTCCTCAGCCACAGGGAGCAGCCTAAGGTCCTGTGGGGAGTCTCTCCCTCACCACAGCTCTCTGTCCAGACAGCCCCAGCTGGAGTTCACAAGAGTGGGCCAACCAGCCTATGATGAGGGTTTCCTTCCATACATTCTTGCCTCAAAATTACAATCTTCCTGCCTCAACCTGTCAGCCTCTCAACTGACAAGATTACAGGCATGCATCACAAAATTCAGCTACCAAACTATTGATCTCACCTACCTGAGGTTCAGTGCCCTACAACAATCAGATGTTGATTATACATTATCTTAGCACATCTCGGTTTTTGGTACCTGTACTCAGAAGAATGGATAATCAATGAAAATAGCAGATTTTAAGCAGTTTTTTAAATAATGGGATCAGCAATTGGGCATCATAGTGCTTGTCTGTAATCTAAACACTCTAGGGGTTAAGAGACAGAGGGACCACCTGAGTTCATAGCTAGCCTGGGCTACAGAGGAAGTTCAAGTCTAGGCTAGTCTGCACTACAAAACAAGATCTTATCTCAAATACACTCTGTCTCATCTGTCGGTCTGTCGGTCGGTCTGTCTGTCTGTCTCTCTCTCTCATATCAATCAGAACAAAAGGAGTGTACTCAGAAGCTGGCAGTGCACGCCTATCCCCAAAGTGCCCCGCACTCGAGCGGCTAGGGAAGAAGGCTGTACTAGTTCTAGCACACCCTGAGCTACATAGCAAGTTCTGCTAGTCTATGGAACCCCGCGCCCAAAAAGAATGCACCAAGATTGCAGTGTGGCCAAAAAATAACTGTTATACTTTGTAAAGAGCTTCAAAATTAGACTACATTGATCTCACTCTACCTGCAGGTATACAGTACACATCTGTAATACCAGTGAATGCCAGCATTTAAGAGGTAGAGACAGAAAGACGTCCAAGGTCATTCTCAGACACGTAGTGAGTTTGAGGCCAGAATGAGCTATATGACACTCTATCCCCAAAACAATGCATGCCTGAAACTACGGGCAAAGCTGAGTAAAAATGCACAGTTCCTATGAGAGAATGAAACAGCAGCAAAGTGCGATCAAACAGCCAACATCAACGCTCTCACACTTGGGAGCCATGTAAAGTAAGAGTCACCTGAGCTGGATTTAACAGTACAGTCCTAAAATCTAACATTGGAAAGCTAAGGCGAAAGAATTACAAGTTTGAGGACAAGCTAGGACACTGAGAGACCCTATCTTAATCTAAAAGAGAGGGGTGGGGGGGAACAGGAGGAAGAAGAGGAAGAAGAGAAAAGGGAGAAGAGCATAGAAGAGCTGAGGCTAGTTACAGCTTATTGTTAGAGTAACTGCCCAGCACATATGAGGTCCTGGGTTCAATCCCCAGTAACAACCAACAAATTCACAAACAAACAGAGTAAGGATTGCTTGAACAAAAGTACTGATATCACAACAGCAGATCTGATGACCAAGATGGCCACTGAGTGACAGCTGGTGGTACAAAGGGATAATTCATGTCCTAAGCAGGATAGAGAGGGACAGTGCTGCATAATTTAAAACTTTGAATTATTTATTTCTGGAATTTTCCACATAATATTTTTGGATTTCTGTTGACCCCAGATAATGAAAACCACAGAAATAAGATGCCATGGGGTGGGGGTGCTACAGCGTCCCCAGCGTTCATGTGCTCACTCCTGTTCCCACCATTCTGAGCCCACTTCAGCTTAGCTCCTTCTGTGCCGTGGTGCCCGTTCCTTCTGGCTCCATTTTATGGCAAGTAATAGCGTCCATCCTTAACTGTAAGCACTCGCCTGTTCTAGTTATCTGTGAGGGTTTGGGGGCCAGTCATCTAACGGATGCTTTTGATGGTCACGGTGAAAGGATGGAGAATAATTCACATTCTCACCTCATCGCTCTCCCTACTGTAAGGCAGGACAATCTTTAAAAAACTCCAGCAAACATCTGGGGCCTTCCGAAGAGTTCTGTGCACGGGATCTTACAGACAAGGACAATGAAAGTCACCTATTGCTTTATGGCTCCACTCAAGCTCTTGGCTACTACTAGACAGAGTCAATCTCAGCCCTTGATTCAGAGTCTTACAAAAGCCTCTCAGGGAAGTTCAAAGTGCTACCTCAAGTACAAGACAATCTCCCGGCCCCATTCACTGTGTGGAGGGCAGGAGACTGCACAAAGGATTCAAGGCAGGGGCTTGCAGGGACTGTTTGCTTCTGGTCTAGATGACCTCGGATGAAAGGTAACATTGTTTTCAAACCCTGTGTCCCCACGGAGCCACACTGAGAAGGGTGGAAGCAGGGAACGGATGAGTTGGAGCTTCATTGCACACTCTCCTAAGCCCCAGCCCATGAGAACTCTGCAGCTCCTAGTGAGCCACAGGAGTTGGGGCTCCACACTGCTGACCCACAAAGCATACTGACACAGAATTTAGCTGTCGTTCAGAAAGAGAACTTTTGAAAGTCATTTCACTCAGCTGGGTTAAAATAACAAACTTAAAATTTCCCCAGAAGCAAAGAACTGAGCCAGCATGATTTCTTTTTATTTGATATTATTCTATCAAGAAAACATAACTGGTGGTTGATAAGAAAGGAGAGCTTTGCCTGGGGCTAGAATTCAACTAAAACAACCTTGGAGCCTAGGTCCCAGCACTCTCATCATGCAACTCAGAGACCAAACTTAGTCAGAGAGCCAGACTTTAGCCCTTTAGCATGAATCCCTGACACTCTGCACCATCACAAACTGCATGGTGTCTTGCGTCGAAGTGAAATATTTTTCACCAATGCTGTTGTTTGGTTTAAAAAGACAGATACATGAAACAGAACCTGAGGGCAGGTTTCACTTCCCATGCAAACCAAAGAAACGGTTTGTGGCTATTCTGGTTTCTACTTTAGACCAACGGTCCTTCTTTGACCCCAGCTTTTGGCTACAGGATAGGAAGGAGGCAGGCAGGTGAGAAGGTGACCTTTCCAGAAGGAATACTTCCTGCTACTGTGTCCAGAGAACATTTAGGCATCAAGGAAGGCTCTGATTACTAAATGGATGTCACTATTACAAGAAGGTAGTCCCTAGATAGGCTCCTCTCTGCTCCTGTATCCATGGTGTTTAGGAGACAGAGGAAGCCATGCTTGCTTTAGGCTAGAACAGCTATTTCTATGACTAAGTGACTATATGAGCAGGAAAACACTGGTCAGGGACCCTGGGTTTCAGTCCCCACTGTAACTAGTGTTTTTAGCCTTGGGCAGGCCACTTCACTGCATGGGCTATGTCATCTGTCAGACAACTGGATAGTTAAAATGGCCACTTAGGGCTTTTCTGCTCTTCCAATCTCCTTCATTCTTCTATCAATTGACTCAGACTACAACCTGTCAAAGGCAGCACTGTTTCCTCAGGGGAACACTTAACAGGCCCTGCTATTTAGTGTCACCCCTCACAGGTGGGAGCTGCATCCTGGTCTTGCTCATTTCTTTAATTAGACACATTAGCTATAGACCTCAGTTCTCGGGATCCCTGTGACTCGCCCAGGAAGGTGCACGATGAACAATGCTGACATTCATGTCACCACAGCCCTCTGAAAAGAAGAGAGAAAAAGTAGCTCACCTGCCAATCTACAGAGTCTTAAACATCGTATGCCAGCATTTCACGAGCCGCTCCACTCTAAGACCCACCAAAGGAGTGTAAAATGTCATCCAAACTAACTAGACAACTAGATGCTTCACTTAGCAAGACTTAAAACCTAACTGAAGTAGCTTCTGCGGTTGACAGACAAGACAGCAGGTGACTCCAAGGATCTGGGACAGGACTGATGTGAGAGAAAGAGAAGTAGCAAGAATGCCATCAGCTCACCTGTTCCCACAGCTGTCTACATAAGGAAGGCTGCAGGTAGGAGCCCGGCATGGCCAACTCATTCACCACTGAATAGAACACACAACACAAACTCAATACCTTCATGTCTGTGTCTGCACAGCATAAACCAAATACTCATGTCTTATCCATTGAAAGTCTGTGGTCAGTACTGGATATAAAAACGGGAAGGAAGACTCTGGCAATGTTTTGAGTGAAGGTACCTGTGGTGGCCATTCCCAGTTGTCAGCTTGACTCTATCTGGAATGAACTACAATCCAGAAATGAAGGGCACACAGGTGACCCAGATCTTGAGGGATAGTGGTCATGAAAAGTTTAGGCCCAAGCAAGATGGTACATGCCCTTAATCCCAGGAGACTGAGGCAAACAGATCTCTGAGTTCAAGGCCAGTCTGGGACGGAGCAAGTTCCAAGAACAGTTTAGGCCCAGGTGTGGTGGTACATGACTTTAATCTGGGCCACATCTTCTGCTAGAGACCTACATAAGGACATTGGAAGAAGGAAGATTCACTCTGCTTTGACTGCTTGCACTCCCTTGCCAGCACATCTGTTGGAGCCCATGTCTACAGAAGACCTGAAACAGCCAGCCTTGGGGGACTGAGCAACTATGAGGTTCTTGGTCTTCACATTCACAGCTGCCCATTGTTGGGTTAGTTGGACTGCAGACTGTAAGTCATCACAATAAATTCCCCTAATACATAGAGACATTCCACATGTTCTAGAGAACCCTGACTAACACAATACCCACAGTTCTTCATAAAGGATAGCCCGAAGCAGAGATAATGGGCTGCCCCGGAGAAGCTGGGGAAAGTGGTCAGCGTAACTAAGGCACAGGTAGAGAGGTCACAGACACATGGATGTGAGGAGATGGAAATAGTAAGGCTTGGCAAGGGTAAAGAACATTTATACATCACCTAATGAATGTTTCACATAGTGGTGAGGATGCTAATGAGGTGACTGCTTTGGAACAGTACAGGAATTCCTCAAAAGATTACATGGGGTGTTTTCATACAGTCCAGAGTGCCTAAACAGTGCAACAAATTCTACTGTTAAACATATACCCAGAAGATAATTTTACACACACACACACACACACACACACACACACACACACACACACACACACAATGTGACAATATTATTGGGAGCCAAAAGGCACAAATAACATAAATTGCTCATCAACTAAGGAGTGAACAAATGAAATACGGAGTATTCGTAAGGAGAATACTATCCAGCCACACAAAGGAAGACAGCATGGACATATGCTCCAGTGTGCTTGGCCTTTTAAAACATGCTAAGTGAAAGAGGTCAGACAGAAAAGATATACAGTATGTTTTGCTGTTACTATTAATAAAATACCTAATACATCATGATTAAAGGAAACAGAATTTTGTTTAGTTCATGGTCCTGGACGTTGGGAAACTAAGAGCACAGAGCTAGCATCAGGGGACCACAGTGCTGCACCATTCTACAGAACATCACAAGGAAGACACAGCAACTGTGCTAGTTCAGGTCTTTCTTCCTCTTCATAGAGCACTATTGTTATCATAGGCTTTGCACCTTATGGCCTCACCTAACCCTAGTTATGTCCCCAAAGCCCCCATATCCAAACAGGAAACAGACTTGGAATCTAAGTTTCCAACATAGGAACATTGGGGGGGCACATTCAAACTCTAGTATTGTGTGACTCCGTTTATATGGAAACAACTAAAATAAGCAAATCCATACAGAAAGAAACTAGAACAGAGGTTATGTAGGGCTGGAGCAACTTGCAAAGAAATGGGAACCATGTGTGAATAAATATAGTTGCTTGCTTTAGGAGTGACAAAATGTTCTAAGACTATATATTATAGTGCTAGTTGTAGAACTCAATTGTAAGTTGTATGAATTATATAGCAACAAGGCTGTATGAGATACATCTCAGATTGCTGGCTTCTTTGATGCTGGAGAGGTCAACATATTTACATGTTACTGGGAAGTCAATGTGCCAGGTATCGTTCGAAACATGCTTCATGGATTAGATCACTGGGTTTTCACATGCCTGGAATCGATGACTATGATATATATTTGTTGGTGATCAGGATCAAACATGGGACCCCATGCAGTCTGGGGAACCCTACCATGGAAGCAACTGAAAGAATAAAAAATGCAGCTAAGAAGTCAGAAGTTTAGTGAAATGCTATCTCACCCCTAAGAAGCCTAAATACCTCAAATTCCAGACCCTGCTCTCTACCTGTAAGTAGGTAAAAGGTCACATTTCCTGAGCCTGCTCTCCCAGAAACTAGATAAAAGGGCTTAAAGATAAGGTCCTTAGATAGAATCCCGATCTAGTAAAGATAACAGAAAGCTACTCCCAGGAACTAGCTGACCATAAAGTTAGACTGCAATCTTAAAAGCAATCTTAAGAGACAGGAAGCTTCTCCTTGTGACTTTTCACTGGTATTCTCCACATTTTCCAACGACACCATCCCTGCCCCCTTGTGTTGTGGCTTCTTCCTTTAAATATCCCTTCTCTCAGCTAGTGGGGGTCGAACTCCTGTGCCCCTGCGTGGGATACGAGTCTCGACCCCAGTGCACCCCAGTGCACTGGTTCCTATCGATAAACCTCATGTGATTACAGCAAGGACGGTCTTGTGTGAGTTCTTGGGGGGCGTGTCATCCCAAGACTTGAGTGAGGGTCTTTTCGGCTAGGGGAAAAACTAGTCAGTCTACCAGTTGCCAAATCACTACCACTCAAAGCTATCCTGACTCGCCTCTGGGAAATAATGTGCAAAATAAAATGTTTGCAGAGAGATCAGAAGATATAGCCAAACATAACCCCTTCTAAACATTAAGGAAGGAACAACGAAAAGACAGATTGCACCAGTCTCTCTTCACAACATATCGACTACTTCTTTACAATTTAGATATAAGGCAAACACATTACAACATCACACTCCACACACCGTATACCAGACAAATGAGTTCACAGCACTGTTTATGATTTATTGGGATTTTGAAATTTTTAAATGCACCATGTCAGACATCTCCATCCATCAGAGCAATGCAGGTGCCAAGCAGAGGACAGGGAGATTATGAGCCTAAGACATAACAGGTTGGAGCACCGAAGGCTCTTCCCACATTGGCCAGTGAGCTCCTCAGGGGAAAAGGCCAGGGACCCTTGTTCTTCAGCACACACATGACCAGCTTCTGGGACACTCAACTGTCACCTTTTATCTAAAAACCAGGCAGATAGATCTTGATTTGTCGGTGCAAACCTGGAGCCCTTACTCCTTTGCCTCTGGTGTTCAACATTCTAATGTCCACTAACGTCCCCAGGGACCAAATAGACATTCTGTACTTGCTTGGAAGCCAGGCTGACTGCCTGGAACAGCCTGCTTAAAATGGCTCTTACATTCTGGCATGGGAGAAAAGGCTCGCTCCAAGAAGACAGAAACCACTCGCTGGGACTCAACCATACAGGAGACACACCCTTCTCTGGTCTCAAGGAAGGAGGGTTTACCTCATGACAAGCAGGACCAAGTTGCCTCAGCATCTCTTTGCAGTTCCTTCTCACTGAGATACATAGACAACATTCTGAAACCAGAAAGTGGCTCTCCTGTCCTCAACCCACACACCACAGGCGGCCACATGACCCTGACAGGGGCCTAACTAACAGGCAGGAATGCAGGGTGGGTGGCAATGACACACCCGATCCAGGCCACACGCCTGCGGTTCTCTTCTCTGCCACTGTCACTTCTAGCATTCCCACAGGCCAACAAAGAGCAGGCAAGGACCGGCAGAAGGCCAGCCTATGCACTACAAGGAGGCTTTTCAGGGCCCACCCTCAAGTACTGCCTGGGCACGAGGTCAGCCTGACTATAGCACCACAAAACAAGCTGACTTTGTGGCCATACAGCCGTCCCCTGTGAGGGAAGAGGACTTGTTTCACCCAGAGTGACCTCACTCTCTATGCAGGAAGCCTGGCCAAGCCATTTTTGGTTCTTTTTTTTTTTTTTTTTTTTTTTTCCGGAGCTGGGGACCAATGGCCAAGCCATTTTTAAATATGTACATTCAGAGGCAAACATAAAACATTGACAACCACCCTGCGGGGCGCCAGGGTTACACCTTCCCTTCCCCTCCCTCTCTGTCTGATCTCTGATCCCAAGTCACCCCAGTGAGTTAGTTCACTTTCCTCAACCTCTCCCTGCTCCATGATCACACCTCTGCTTGGGACTCTAGCACAGCTGCTCCCTCAGTCACGGACCAAGCGCCTTATCTTAAAACTGAAATTCCAGTTGGATCTGGTCAGTGACACACTGTTTGTTGTTGTTTTGTTTTGTTTTGTTTTTGTTTTTCCTGTCTCTGTACATGCCTTCTCCTTGCTCCTTCTCTGTCTTTCTAGCTACACAGCCCAGGAGCTAAGCACATAGTCTGGCCAGTTCAAATCCCCACTCTACTTCCAAGCGGCTGGCTAAAAGGCAGTAAACTGGTTAGGTGGCTCGTTGCTTCCTCACCAGTAGCGTAGACTAATAACAATTCCCACTGCATGCACAGGAACAGCGACAATGCAGGAGGAAGATACAGGTAAAATGCTCAAACTAAAATCTGACACACGGTATTACCCTATAAAAACCAGCTCCTTAAATACTTATCACGTATACACACCCTGCCTCCGTGAAGCCTTCCTGGGCAACACCAGTCAGCATCGTCCTTTGGAAGATTCTGCCAGGAGTCGGGACGCACAGATAAGGCCGGGATGGAAATGTTAGTGCTGCTGCATGGGGGCAGGAGCAGGACACTTACATAGGAATCGGGCGTGTAAATTATTATAAAGTTTATGCCTAAAACACATAGCTGTGGCTTCTAAATTACCTATATAATTGCGGCTGTGGTCTGAGATGTTACATAACAGCATGGGCATAGACTTTCGTCTCTTGGACTGAAGGCTTTCACTTTATTTGCATTGAAAAGTTAAAGAGCAGAGCTCATACCACAGATAGCAGTGACACAGAATTGTCGCCACAGGGCCACAGTGGGCCACTGAGTGGCTGCTCACGAATTTAGAGTATTACACTACTAGAAAAATAAAAGTAGCATGTGGCTCCGTGGTAGAGGGCTCACTGAGGTACAGCTCAGGGGTGCAGGACTCACGGAGCCAGTGTGAGGTTCCATTTAAATGGATGGATACAAAGGGGAACATCAACAGACCGCCAGTAAGAGTTGAAACCAATCCGTTCAGCATTCTAGCTCTCAAACACTTTTAATTTAAAAAAATTAAAATTTTAATTATATATCATAATTCTATTTTATATTATTTAAAAAAAAATAGGGGAGAGCTCAGAAGAGGACGGCAGTCCCTGGAGCTGGAGTTACAGGGAGTTGTGAGCTGCATGAAACGGGTGCTGGGAAGCAAACCCAGTCCTCTGCAAGCACAGCCTTGGCTCCTAACTGCTGAGTCGCAGGTCCAGCACATTAAGTAGAAGCATGGTGCCAGTAGGACTGTGTGGGAAATATATCAATAAGCACAAAGCAAGTCTAGCATGGACCCCTCAAGGGACCCAAGGCCCTCGTCTCTCCGTTCCAAACCTCTACAGTATCTTTCCACATGGAACCTATTCTTTTTACCTTGTTTTAGGCCTCGGAAAATTTCCCATCATTTTTTCTGAATGACAAATTTCACTTTTCATCTAAACATACATATCCCTCACTGTGGTGCCTTAATCAGAGGCTTTACAGTAGTTTATTCTGTAATCAAAAACACACAAGGACAATTAGAAAGGCATTGCCCAACAGGAAGCTCAATGGGCCTGTTCTAACTAAAGGATAAACAGGATAAAAATAGACCAAGAGCCTGTAAGAAACGGTTGTTCAGCTGGGATGTAGGTCAATAGTTCAGGGATTGCCTAGTACTTGCCAGACCCCAGGTCCCACTCCTAGCATAAAGAGAAGGAAAAGGAAAATGGTTGCTTTAAAGCAGAGTGGATTTGAAATGGCCATCGTGTGACCCAGGTCTGGGGCAGTCTGCTTAGGAGCTGCTCCAGCCAAGACTGTAACCACAGAAGAAGGATGGCCTCGCCTCGCTGCCACCTCACTGCCTGCCTGGAGGGTGAGGCTCAGTGGGGTTTTAAAGGGAAATGGACTTGGAAAACAACTGTTTCATCCACCATTCCCCTGAGAGGAGAGTAGTCTTAACACACCATTGAGCTCTCTTCCTGGCCGGCTGTGCCCTAGTAGAGGAAATCTGTCATGAACCAAGCCAATGGAGCAGAGGAGGAAGCTGACCTCACTGCAAATACAAACTGAAGGGTTTCATGTGACTTGTTAAATAATAAACATGATATCTGGTCTTGTAGGATGAAGTCATTGTGCAGCAAGGCGGGTCCAGGATAAGGTGAAGCCTATCATTGGATGAGAAGGAAGGGTAGGCGGGAAAAGTCTAGGAAGGAGGGCGGAGTAAGAGGAGCAAGAAAAAGGGAAGATGGCGACAGAGGAGGATGATGATTCCAATCCAGTGAATTTATTCTGAGGATGTAGATTGAGAATTTAACATATAAATCTAATTGTTAAACTACAAGTTTCTAGAGCTTTGATTTTACCGGGCTACAGGGGATGTGAGCAAAGTTTCTGGTTGGCAAGAGAGACGACCTGTCTCAGTTCTGGAAGCCATGCTGGGCTATAGAATGCCTGGGGCTAGTGTGGCATAGTGCCAAGCTAGAACAGCCCGATGTTTGTGTCAGGTGTGGTAACAACCCGCCAAGGGGACAGTGTGTGGAAGTGGCTGACAGAGAAGCAGTTGGAGCGGAGCACGTGGCTCCTGCAGATCCGCACGGAGTGAGAAATTGTGTATCCAGCTGTGACTTGAAACCCCAGCAGCCATCCTTAAGATAAAGAGTCTGCAGAATTCTACATGCAGAAACTGTGGTTTTTTTTTTTTTTTATCAGAAATGGATATAAACAAAGAGAGCCCAAACATGATCCTCTGACATCAACATTCTCTACCAACAGCATCCAACTGTGGATATCCCACTACAGAGGATAAAGCTACCGGGGGCTGGAAAGGTGGCCCAGTGGCTAGACTCAGTGGCTTTGCCTTGCTGCATAAGCATGAACATCTGATTTTGAATCCTAGCAACTATGTAAAATGCTGAGCATGCCCATGCATGTCTCTGACCTCAGCACGGAGGATAAGAGTATCACGGAGGCTCGCTGCCCTCCAACCCCAACCAGCTCCAGGGTTAGTGAGAGACTGCATCTCAAAGGGACAAAGCAGAGTGTAGTGAATAGAACGCCTTATGCTCTTTTGGCCTTCCTGAGCAGTCAGACTCACGTGCATCCATCACAGACACACACCATATTCATAAAAATACCTATACATCATACCAAACATTAATTAGTTGGTTGAAGATCCAGCTGTCGAATGGCTTGCCTGTTTGGCCGGAAAGTGGTGGACAAGCTTTGAGACAATTCAGAGACCAAGTATAGTGGTTTGAATGAGAAATGTCCCCCACAGCCTCAGGCACTTAAACACTCTCTCCCCAGTTGGCTGGTGGTGCTGTCTGGGGAGCTGTAGGTGGTGCAGCCCTGATGGAGAAAGTATGCTGCAGGGAGTGGGGAGGCGGGCTAATTAAAAAGCTCTGCCCACTTTCATTCTGTTCTCTCTGCTTTGTGCTGTGGTTCAAACTGTGAGCTTTCAACTTCCTGCTGCCGTGCCTACTATGTGCTGTCATGCCAACCCACCATGATGGGCTCTTAGCCCTCCGAATCCAGAAGCTGAGATAAACTCTTCCTTGTGTGAGCTGCCTTGTTAGAATATTTTTATCACAGCAACAGACAAGTAACGGACCCCCAATTACGGAGAGGTTGAACCCAGTCCTCCATGTCAGACTTCTCATACAACTTATCAAGACCCACAAACTTACGTGCTCCGTCATCTGCTTCATCACAGAGGGTGACATCATCACGCAGCAGGGGATGATGACCAGGGTGAAGTAGAATAAATACATGAAGCGGGTGCTCCGAGATTGCCGGAACTTAGGGCAGCAGCCACAGCAGAGGGCACAACCAGCAGATCCGCAGCAGCAGGCCAACTGCGAAAGACACAGATACCCTCTCAGTGTGCTACCACGCTGGGCAAGAGCAAGAGCAAGGAACTGTTCTTCAGGGCCATGGAACACGAGCCTCTGAAACCACGGGGATTCCAAGGTGGGCGAGGAGCGTCTTGGTGTTCATAACCCCCTTTAAACACACCTGAGTCTATGCTTAACGTCATGACTCTTGGGAGAGCTCTTGTCCCCAGTCGTTTTAGAGGGGAGGGAGTTTGCTTGTCAGAGGTAGGCACATAACGTTGAAGATTGGAAACCAGCTCCCTCCTCTTTCCTCTCAGAGAGAGAATGGGCAATTGAGTTAAATGGCCAATGGCCGATGACTGACTCAGTTTGGATACACACTGGTATCTTTACAAAAATCTCTCATCAGTGGGATTCAGTGTCAGTAAGTGTGGCCATGTACACTAAGATGTGCCCCATCACTGTGGAAGCAGATACTACTGGGGCCAGGACACTCTGGAGCTCCTCACCCTGTACATTCAGCTGTGTTTGAAACCTTTATGATAAGCAGAGAAATATAATTACAGAGCTTTCCCTAAGTTCTGTGGATAACTTCAGCAAGTTACTGAACCCTAGGTGGAAAGTTTAGGAACTCAGGCTTTTATACCCAATCAGATAGGCTATGGGAGGTTCAGATTACGATCAGCCTCTGAAATTTGGACAATCTTATGAGACTGGGTAGTGTCAAATTTGAACTGAATTATAGGAGATCCAGTTGACACACGGTTGTACACAGATCCACTACTTTGCAAACATTGGCCCTAGCTTTAGGCTGGTGGCCCTTCCAGGCTACAAGATGGCTGTTCTTTCGGTCATCAGACTACAGGACATGAGAAGAGTCTGGTGTGTGGCAGAGCCTTTGCTAGAGCGAGTTAGATGCTGTCTCAAAGGATGAGCACTAATGGCTTGGGAGATGGCCAGGAGTGAACAGGAAAGGGACTTCCTCAAAAGTGCAGTCATTACACTGAAGAGAAAACAAACGTTTCTGGGATCAGCTAAAAGCAAAAGCAACAGCTGAAACTGAAAAGGGATTCCATGAAAGACAAAGGACATGAAAAACAAGAAGCTTGACCCAACGATACAAACGTCCAACTGTGACACCTAGGAAGAACATGCTGGGAGGAAAAGGTTGTACTTGAGGAAGGGAGCCAGCCACCTCTTATGCAGGCACTGCTTCTCAGTCTTATGCCCCTCAAGGCAATCTCCTAGGCTAATGAGTGCCGTATGGGCTCAGTGGGCAGAGAACTCCTGCAGTACCACCAGAGCGTACGGATCTTTCACTTGGGGAAACTAGGTCACTATGTCACACCGTGTGTGCTGCACATACATATGGAGGCCAGAGATCGACACTGGAGGCTGCTCCTAACACCCACTTCTCGAGACAGAGTCTTCTGAACGTGAACCTCACCCATTCACCTAGGTGAGCTGGCCAGCAAGCCCATGGGGGTCCTCCTGCTCCTGCCTCCAAGGGGCTGGGATTACAGAGGTGGGCTGCCATACCCAGTTTTTTTTTTTGTTTTTGTTTTTTGTTTTTTTTTTGGTGGGTCCTAGAAATCAAATCAATTCCTCTTGCTTGTACAGTATACACTTTACCAATTCAACATTGTCTGCCCCCCTCCCATTATTTGGGAAAACTGGGTCTTCTGTAAAACGTAAAAGGGCAGGATGGTGAGTGGAAGCAGCTCAGGCGAGAAACCATCCTGTGTAGACTGGGAGTTAGACTCTGCCGCCTAGACATTAGACCTCAGTGTCATCACTTACAAAGTAACAATGGTGCCAGAAGCTGAATGTCCTTATAGGCTGCTGCAGTCATTGGCAGCCCCCTCAGCTGCACCTGCTGTGAGGGAGGAGCTTTTACACAACAGGGCGTGTATGAGAGGAATTACCATAAACTGCAAATTACATCTGAGTCTGGGAGTGTGGACACTGTTTTATACTGAACCCAAGCCCCAGTAGTTCGGTTTCTTGGAGACTTTGCAAAGCTTCCAAACAAGCACCAGTTACAGGACTGTATTATAAACATCATGTACAATAAGACTAGATAGCAGGTACATCAATAATACAGAAAATTACAACAGTGCCATAGCTCTCAGAAGTCCGGCCATGTCACACGCTCCCTACCTCACTTACCACAGGAAAGCACCAGTGTCGGAGATTCTGCCTTTCGAGACTGTAACATCACTTCAAATTCTTGCTAAAGTCTTTGCAGCGTCTTGCACTCAACTTCCAAGCCATCTTACTCAAAAGGTTAAATAGGCCATCACTTTTTTTTTCTTTATTAACTTGGGTATTTCTTATTTACATTTCGAATGTTATTCCCTTTCCCGGTTTCCGGGCCAACATCCCCCTAACCCCTCCCCCTCCCCTTCTTTATGGGTGTTCCCCTCCCCATCCTCCCCACCATTGCCGCCCTCCCCCCAACAATCACGTTCACTAGGGGTTCAGTCTTAGCAGGACCCAGGGCTTCCCCTTCCACTGGTGCTCTTACTAGGATATTCATTGCTACCTATGAGGTCAGAGTCCAGGGTCAGTCCATGTATAGTCTTTAGGTAGTGGCTTAGTCCCTGGAAGCTCTGGTTGCTTGGCATTGTTGTACATATGGGGTCTCGAGCCCCTTCAAGCTCTTCCAGTCCTTTCTGATTCCTTCAACGGGGGTCCCGTTCTCAGTTCAGTGGTTTGCTGCTGGCATTTGCCTATGTATTTGCTGCTGGCATTCGCCTCTGTATTTGCTGTATTCTGGCTGTGTCTCTCAGGAGAGATCTACATCGGGTTCCTGTCGCCTGCACTTCTTTGCTTCATCTGAGATAGAGTTTTAAATTAGCCCAAAACTCAGCAACAGGACCTGACTCAGGAAGACAGATTGTTAAAAATGCAAGAGAACTACTTTGCTTATCACGTGGTGTGAGTAACTGTTCTTCGTTCTGCCCCTGTGATGTTTATTTAAGCCCCTACTTGTGCTTTCCAGCCATTGTGTCCTACAGAGAGCATCCCAGGAAACCTGTAGACCAAGCATAACCAGAGGTGTTTCAAATGCAGATGCTTCATCAATTCTGACAAACTTTTAAAAATAATGAGGACCAGAAGACCCGACCCTTCTCCTGATTTAGTAGCTCTGTTCCAGGAACCAGGGGGCCATAAAACCTTTTGGGTCCCCTTATCTCCTGGAGCCATAAAACAATCCTGTAACTTGTGGTGCCTTCCCCTTTGACATCCCCCCATCCTCTGGGGCTCACAGCCTCTGCCTTTAAATACTCTTTCTCCCAGCCTCTCGGGTGAACTCCACTGCCCCTGCGTGGGATACCAGTCTCGACACCAGTGCACTGGTTCCTATCGATAAACCTCATGTGATTACAACAAGGATGGTCTTGTGTGAGTTCTTGGGGGGGGGGTCATGTCATCCCAAGACTTGAGTGAGGGTCTCCCCACTCTGGGCATCTTTCACATCCATCTTGTCTAATTGGATGGCTGTATATGCATGGGCCACATGTGGGGCAGGCTCTGAATGCAGGTTCCTTCTGCCTCTGTTTTAATCTTTGCCTCTCTCTTCCCTGCCAAGGGTATTCTTGTTCCCCTTTTAAAGAAGGAGTGAAGCATTCACATTTTGATCATCCGTCTTGAGTTTCGTTTGTTCTAGGCATCTAGGGTAATTCAAGCATTTGGGCTAATAGCCAGTTATCAATGAGTGCATACCATGTGTGTCTTTCTGTGATTGGGTTAGCTCACTCAGGATGATATTTTCCAGTTCCATCCATTTGCCTACGAATTTCATAAAGTCATTGTTTTTGATAGCTGAGTAGTATTAATAGGCCATCACTTTAAAGGAGTCCTCCGAAGGCCGAGCCCACACACCTCCAGAGGGGGCCGGAGCCCGTGCACATGTGTTTCTATCAGCACAGCTGCCACTTCCCTTACGCTCCATCCTTCCTGTTAGCTGGTGTCGGCTTTGGCCTCAAGCTCCTCCCAGAGGTTGGGACTGCAGGCAAGCACCACATAAAGTGCCAGGGTTGAGCCCAAGGCCTTGTACAGGCAAAACATTCACCAACTCCACATCCCCAGGCCACCTGGTCCCCATTGTCCATCTCTGATTTTACTGACTCTTTCTACATGCACAGGTCTTCCTCTTTTTAGTCTCTCTTCCCTCCGCCCCCCAAAACTGTGATTTTCTAGCTCTTCCTCCTCTTTCTTAGCTTTTCTTTAAGATATGTTGTCTCAGATAACCAGATTTGCTGCGGGCCAAGTTCAAACATGACAAAACACCCTTTTAGGAAAGAAAATTCCTTTAGAAGCAGTTTGCTAAAGTTTGAACCTTAAGCACTGCTCAAATGTGGCGGAAGACTGGGCCAGCCACATACAACCTAAGACAGTGGTTCCCAACCTTCCTAATGCCGTGACCCTTCAATACAGTTCCTCATGCTGTGGTGACCCCCAACCACAAAATTAATACTGCTACTTCATAACTGTAATTTTGCTACTGCTATGAACCATAAACTTCTGTGTTTCCTGGGTCTTGGGCAACCCCTGTGAAAGGGTTGCTTGGCCCTCAAAGGGGTCATGACCCAAATGTTGAGGAAGTCTGACCTAAGAGCAGAACTGGAGCAAGATCCGTCAGAGAAAGGGCCTGGGAGGCATGGCTCCCTCTGTCAGATGCGCCATGCTGTGCTGCTGGTCACAGACCCTAAGCACAGCAACAGCCAATCACATTCTGAAACCCAGGCCAGGAAGCCTCTCCCCTCTACAGGTCAATCATCTCAGGCATTTTAGAACGAGCTAGAAAGCTTCAAGCTATGGATGGAACTGTACCACAGCAGAATCAATGGTTAGGCTTGCTATCTCCACAGAAGGAGAGTGAAGGCATACAGATATTTAAATTTATCTAAATGGTGACAGAAAGGATAGGATTATGGAAAATGCTAAAATGAAGTAAGTGGTTTAATCTACGTTTAAGTAATTTATCAATATATGCACTGAATTTGTCAAACATCACTCTTTATTTATAGTGCTACATACGGTCCAGTGTACAGAATCTGCCTAGCATGTGCAAGCCATAGGTCTAAACACAGTACTGCCAAAAACAGACATATGTATATTTATATGCGCGTACATATTGTATAAAAATTATAAAAATCATTGCAATTCAACAATAGCTTTCTCTACTATATCAAGAGTCACCCTTCAAAGTAAACTATACCAATAAACAAGGGAAGGCATGTGTTGCCTTAAGCTAAATTCTGACAAATGTACTACTCAGACATGGCAGACGGTGTCTGTAAAGGAACACTGGCCTTCGGGGAATTCCTACTCCACCTCTCTGATTGACCGCACTGTGGGGAGAACACAACTTAGAATGTAAAAGGTGCACCCAGCCCCTGCCTCCAGAGTGTTACTACCCTGGTATATCACTCCTTCAGTTCTTCACCTTAGTCAATCCCTGGCTGACTGAACTCCAGACTGTCACAAGCTTGGAGAGAAAAGCCACTGACCTATGCCCTGGCTCTATAGGGCATAAGTCTTTTGCCGAACAAGTCAGGCTTATGAAGCAACCAAACACAGGGTTTATAGCACCAAGATTGAGCTGTAACGTAAGCTAGGGACTTTGGGAAACAAAGGGAAGACACAGGCTCATCAGGCACAAGCCTGTCACTGTGCTGAGGGATGCTGTCTAAGTGGGCATGGTGATGACGGAAGATGTCATTAGGAAAGCTGATCCTGGGAGGATGCTGATCATCACGGAGAAAAATGATGATCGCAGGGGGATGCTCATCACCATGGGAATGGCAGTCATCACTGGGGAAGATGCACTTCTGTGGTAACAGAGCATACGGAAAATATTTCTGCTTTCTATTCAATTTAGCTATGAGCTCAAAGTTACTCTTTCTAAAAGCCTTTTGTTTAAAATAAACATTAAAGATGAACAAAGCAGTGCTGTCCACCCTTGCCTCAGTAAATAGATGTTCAATGAGTAATGTACGATGAAGTCATGTGGGTGGCAAATCCACAAACAAAAGCACAAACAACCCCAGGCCCTGGGGCCACGTCACAAACCGCAAGCTGAACTCCGAATCTCCTGCCAGCATCCTGTCACCAAGGACTAAGGGCTACGGTTTTCACTTTACTTCTTTCATTTTTTTTTTTTTTGAGATTATAATTACATCATTTCACCCTTCCCTTTATTCCCTCCGAACCTCCCCATACCCCTCCTTAGTCCTTCAAATTCATGGCTTCTGTTTTCATTACTGTTGTTACATGCAAATGTGTATACACATACATATTCCTAAAGGTGAATAAACACCCAGCTCGGGCTCTATCATGTTATTTGTATGTATGTTCTCAGGGCTGAGCACTGGTATTGGATAACCAATGGTGTGCTCTTCCCTGGGAAAGACTTACATTCCTTAGTTGCCTGTAGTTCTTTGGGTAGGGTTGAGGCTTCATGAGTTCTCCTCCACATAATTTTTAAACTCTTCAGAGGGCAACGCTTACAATTCTTCCATGTTCATCCTGGCAGAGTCACACCTCTAAGCATTCAAAGACTTAGTTATAAACATCGGGAAAGCCTTATAATCCATCTACATTAGGCCTAGTGTGAAAGTCATCGTGGGCTACCTACACAATGGGATACTGTTTTGAAATGAGTAGGTTAATAATTCCGAGCCTGTGTCCCCTTCAAAAGTCACATGTTGAAGCACTAATCTCTGGCACCTAAAAATGTAGCATCACCTGGTCATTAGGTAGGGTTCTGAACAGGGTCACTGGGACAGTCCTGAACTGGGGACGAAGGGGCTCATTTATAAGGCAACCTGCCAAAAACTTACTTTGGGGCTTTTAGCATCTGGAAATGAGAAATTGAAGGGTTTTTTTTTTTTCTTTTTTTCGGAGCTGGGGACTGAACCCAGGGCCTTGCGCTTGCCTAAGCACTCTACCACTGAGCTAAATCCCCAACTCGAGAAATTGAAGTTTTATTTAAGTCACATGGGTGGTGATCTTGAATGTGGCAACCCACGGTGAGTGTGTGTGTGTGTGTGTGTGTGCTGTGTGTGTGTGTGCTGTGTGTGTGTGTGCTGTGTGTGTGGTGTGAGTGTGTGTGTGTGTGCTGTGTGTGTGCTGTGAGTGTGTGTGTGTGTGTGCTGTGTGTGTGTGTGTGTGTGTGTGTGTGTGTGTTACATTTTTTGCTTTGTTTTGGAGGATCTCATGAAGTTCAAGTTGACCTCAAGCTCACTAGGTTTCTGATGGATCTTGTGCTCCTGATTCTTCTCCCAAGGGCAAGTTGGCACCACACATGATAAATGGTCAGATTTCTTTCCTTTCTAGAGAGTAATACATGCATGCACCCTGGGCTGCCTGAGATCTAGTCAAAGGAAGAAAGGAAGGGAATGAAATCTAAGTGTTTGGCAAAGCAATGAAGCTAGAAGATGTTTCTGTAAACAGTTTTGCAAACACGGTATGAGTATGCGTCATTCTCTTCCCTTCTGGAAAACCTTTCTCTCCCCCAGTTACAACACAAAGAAGACTCACTCCCTGGCCCTTCTCACTGCCCTAGCTCACTTCTGAGGCATGCGTAACACAGGCCATCAGGAGTAAACAGTACTTGGCCCTTGCCTGGGAAAGAGGTCAAAATGAAAAGATAAGGTGGCTGTTCTCACTGCTTTCCTTTTTGGAAGTGGAATCCAAAACGCATTCCACAAGATGTGAATATCATCCTTCAGGCTCCCTCCCTAGCCTTGCCCACCAGCCCTTGAGAACCATCCTCCCAAGGACTAAAGGAGGGCTATGTATGAGGAAGTGTGCCAGGAACCATGAGGTAGGCCTGAGGGTGGCTTCGGGTACTTCTATTAAGTCAAACACCCTCATGACCTGGAAGTGTGAACTGGAAATATCCTTCAGGAAGCCTGCAAGTGTCACTGAGTAAGCAAACACACAGAAAGGTAGACACATACAAGAGTCCAAAGGCCTAACTGCCAGGTTCTGAAGCTCATGGCAGATAACAATGAAACAGGCTAGGAGTGGGTGAAAGCAGCAGTTGGGAGTGGTGATGGTCCCTGAGGGGAAAACTAAACTCTGAAGCTTGGGTGCTGGAATGTTCACGTTCACACAGGTTTCCATCCTGGGTCCTTTTCTAATAACGCATGGGATGACATTCACAAACAATCAAAAGGACGTGGTTAAAGGGTTTTTTATTATGGGAGTGGGGGAAGAAGTGCAAAGCTCTATTGTAGAAAACAGAGTTCTGGAAGGACGGGCAGCCAGAGAGGTTCTGTGTGCTGCTGTATGGGAGGGGGTGCTGAACTGCTTGTCTATGGGCTCTTAATATGACTTATGGCTGAATCTGGGAGGAGACTGGGGCCATTTTTATTAAGTCTGGTTAATTCTCTGGGCATGGAGAAGTAAGTCAACAGAGACCCACATGCTCTACACACTTCCACTGGTCCAAGCAGGGCGATGCTCATGCAAGCTCACGAGTTGCCTAGTTTTGGTGCAGTCTTCTGTGCATCTGATGTGTTGCTGTTGCCACTGCCTACTGGCCATTAGCCCTGGTCAGCACTGCTACCATCTGACTTCGTGAGGCCTGCTAACAGCCAATTAGACTATTCTCAAATTCACACAACCAGCTAGTACTTTACCATAGGCCTTTTTCTTTTACTGTCTCTGGACAAGTTTATTCTTATCATAGTTTACCAAGATATACTTTCTCTTGGTTACCTCACGTTTAACTCCTTGTCTACAGGTTAGTCTCAGATATTCTTTTTGGAATATGCAGAACACAACAGGTGAAAAGGAATAGATTTATTTAAAACAAAATAAACCCGTCCTTGCTTAGAATTTAGTCTACTGTAACTACCAGAAAAAGGAATGTATTAAAAAAAACAAAAAACAATAGTGTCTTCTGTGTATCTTCTGTGGGACTGCAGCCAGCGGAGCCGCACTGGCTCAAAGCCGTCTTTCTTATCTGCTCTGTCACCTCATACCCAGCAGCAAGCCCTTTCTTTTTCCTGGATCTTGCCATTTCAACCCTACATTCCTTTTAATAGTGACCTTTGGTTTTCTACCATAACAGAAAGGAGCTGTATACTCCAGATCTGAAAAGTGAAGGCCAGAATTTTAACTGGGCAGCCCTAGGTCCTGAAATTCTAGGCTGCTGAATCAGTGCTTTGCAGCTCACCTTCTCCCCCACCCCCCACATGCGTGTGTATACACACACACACACACACACACACACACACACACAGTGTAGAAACATCAGGGCTCATCCACTGCCTGAGGACAGGGAGAGGCACCCACTCTGGTGCCAGGTGTGCACAGACACTGAAATGTCTATCTCTGAAATACTGAAATGGGATTACAGGAGTCCTTCTGCGGAGACAGTGTGTACACGTAGTGTGTACACGTGACAGGAGGTGGTGTGCAGGGAACCTTGTATTCTACCCTGAGGACTCTGCACTTACACACTATTATTGGTCCACTGGTTCTGGGTTAACTTTCCAGGCCAGGAGTACCTGTGGAGAGGCAGGGCTTAACTCCAGCAGACACTGCCAGACCCTTGCCAGTAGTCCAAGAATTACCTGAGCCCAGATAGCCAGAAAGATGAGGGGAAGTGTGAATGGCAGGCACCACAAATCTTAGGATGTGGTGGTCACCTGACCAGGAGGGCAAGGTTAAGCTCTAGGGTCATCAACAATCTCTGTCCTCCTCTTTGCAAACGAGTGTAAGCTAAAGAGGAGATGGTTAGAGCTGGTTTCACTGGGGTGTTATCCTGTCACTTTCTCAGACTGCCAGGCATTAACTACAGTAGTTTAAAGAGTTACCGTCATTTCTGCTCTCTGTCATGTGTAACAAAGTACCCAAGCTCAGGTATACACTTAAAGCTATAGTTAGTCCTCCGGTCACGGCTGTGGCTTGGAGACTCACAGAACGACTGTGCCAAAGAGAACGCAACACAAATCCACGCATCAGGAAACTGACTGGTTTGGCAGCTTACTGTGGATTTATTCCACACAAACAAAGCTTATGTAATGTATATTATTAGCTAACATCTACCAAAAGTGTACCCTCTGCAGGGGACGATGATTAAACACTGTCATCTCTGTGTTAAGACGAGACCGGGCTCAGAGAAATGATGCAAGCTAAGGGGACAGAGCTGGTGAGGACAGAGCCAGGATTTCATCTGCTGAACTCTGCTCTAATTCCTGCTCGCATTAGAATTAACAGAACACATCACACTGGCCAAACTTTGGTTTCCTCTAAAAAGGAGACTGGCTGAGTTGGGAGGAGTAAGCAAAGGAAGAAGCAATTTTTCTTTTCTTTACACAGTAAGGGGCCATCAAGTCGCCTTCCTTCTCTGCCCTGTATTCCATGGCTTATGTGGTTTCTAGGACTTCTAACTGCAGGGGACCTGGAAGTCTTCTCTGAGCCTTCTGCCAAGCAGACCAATGACCCAGGCACGGAACCTCATCGCCAAATCCTGCTCTGGACTAAAATTCCAGTTCCCACCCAGCTCTACAGAAACAACCGGGCCATTCACTCACTTAGCCAGTGTTTGCTGGATGCGCATTTACTGAGGGCAGCATTTGCTCCTGGGAACGTAGCAGTGCACACCGAACCTCATTTCCATCACTGAGCAAGGAGAAAGGATACTTGTAAGAATTACATATTTAATAAGAAAAGAGATAGCAGGTACATAGGGGGCTCATGTCCGCAATCTCAACACTTGAACGACCATGAGGCAAGAGAATTAGACTGAGTATGGGCTACTAGAATCTGCCTCAAAAAAAATAAAATAAAATAAAATAAAATAAAATAAAATAAAAGAGGAGTAACAATGAAAGAAAAGTTAACTTAGGCGGAAGGTTCAATGAATTATTCAATGAACTATTGATCAACTGGTCACTTGAATGTCAGTAGATTCACATTTAGACTATACCTACTGCAGTGATTATCCCGGTTACACAGAAAGACTCCCTGTGCTCACAGAAAGCAATCTATGGTGCGCTAACCAAAAGCAGCTAATAACATAAGAGCACAGAGTAGACAAAACGAGATAAAAGCAGAGAGACATAGACCAGCTGTAACACATGCAACCCAGAAGGTGTATCCCTGTGCCCACAGCCCTGAAGAAATACAGGCTTTGGAGTCATTATATTGGTCTGTATGTTTTGAACATACGACAACAACAAGTGCCACAGGTGTCTACCTCATAATTAGAAAACCACTGCCTCAAGCTTCTGTTGGGGAGGAAAACAAACAGTGTTCTTGCTCCATCCTGAAGGTGGGAAGCACTCAATCATTTGCTAAAGCAATCAGAAAGCTAATAAAAGAACTTTACTTCAGCCAAAAGACTGATGGAAGACCACGAGGTAACTGAGGCACCAGAAAAATAAGATGTCTACTGCTCCCTTAAAAATGGTGAAGATGGTAAAATTCTGTTACCTATTTTTACCACGAAAATGAAACCATTAGGATGCCAAGTTGAATAAGTAGACAGACAGACAGGCAGACAGACAGACAGACAGACAGACAGACAGACAGACAGACAGAGGTGGTACTCTGTTACCCTGGTAATGTTTTTTGTTTAACCAGTATAAATAATTAAACCTCTACTTGGTGGGATCTAAAGCAATAATAAATTAGGCCAAATGCTACCTAAAAGGTCAGGCAGGGGAAGAGAGATGTGTAGCACGGAGCCTAGAAAGGGGCATTTCCCTGTCCTTGTCTCTGCTCCTGGATGTGTGCTCTTTGGTTCAAGAATGCCCTTGAGCTGCCAGGCTTCTCAGAGGTTCCCAGCCCAGTGGGAGGACACTGGGAGCTGTTAGAGAAGAGCTCCCTTCCCGTAGCCTAGAGCTGGTTTCCACAAAGAGTACAGTCAAAGATCGATTCAGTGGCCTCGGCAAGCAGCTCAGGTCTGAGAAACCCAAGGCCAGGCTGTGAGCACACACAAAGCCAGCACCTGTGACAGTTACAATGGGGCCCTGGACAGAGCTGTTCTTCTGAGGGGCTTTTTCTCACACGGTTAGGGTTACTTTCCACAGGGAGGAATGTTAGGGATTTCTCTGCTCTCAGACAGCAGATGGAGTCTTTCAATCATTCCATCACACTCTCTCTCTCTGCTCATGTGCCTTACAAAACACCACACAAACACAGTGGTCCTTCATCTGTGATTTCACCAAACCCCAAACGTGCTGTAATTCATAAGTCTGAAGTAAGTTTTATTACAGTGTATTGTTAGAACTGTTCAACTTTATTGTAACTTAGTATCGGTATCTTATTGTACCTAACATAAAACTTACTGAATTTGAATTTACATAGAGAAAGGCATAGAGTGTGCAGGGGTTTGACCATATGCCCCATGGATAAGGGAGGATGGATGGCTAGACATTCCAGTTAGTTGGTAAAGGTTTAAGGTTAAAGGTTAAAGGTAAATAAATCCCACCTTTCTCTGAGTTCAACAGAAAGCAGGCATCTCTGGGAGGCAGCGAGTTGAGAGCAAGCTTCCTCCAGCTCGGCATCACTGATGCTGCAGGGGGGGTTTTCATTGTTGTGGAAGAAGACCTATGCTCTGTGGCACATTCAGCAGGTCCCTGACCTCCTCCTAGGCCTCCTCAGCTAGATGCAGGAGCAGCCCTCCCGCTCCCACCCAACTCAGACAGTCATCAGCATCACCGACAACTGCTCCTCTACTGAAAGCCACTGACTTAGAGTCAAGAGCTAGAGCAATGGAGTCAAATGGGTTCACGAGCTGTAGGGTGAACCAAAAGAGTATCCTACCTACATGGGAATACTGGTTTTTATATACATAGAACCAACATGGTGGTTGTATATAAAATTATGGCTCCATCTAAAGCTATCGTCACTCCTTTATTATCAATGAGGAGAGAGTAAGGAAGCAGAAACACCATGTATGCCTGGGGGGGAGGGGCGTGGGACGCTCACACATAAAACAGCACACCCTCAGGTTCCAGAAGAAAATATTGTCAGGAAATGAATCCATGGGATTCAAAATAGAAAAGAATGGAGGAATAGGACAGGCACTCATTGAGTTTAAATCACTATCGCAAATTAGTTCTAAACCCTCAGGTGGAAAGACAATCTTGCTTATCTTGCTTTATAAACAACAACGGATCGACTGACAATTACTGAAACTCTAAACCCCAGATCTGCCTCCTGTGTCATGGGGAGTATGCTGCAATGGAGAGATCCCGGTGAGCCCTTTCCAAGAACCATGGAGTGCCAGCTCAGCTCCCACAGCCTGCCAGGCCACAAAGCACTCTCCAGGCTGGAGACTCGGTCACAGAGCCAAGGAGATGGAGAAGTATGCCCTGGCATGGGAACAGCACTGAGTTCACTTCACTGCTCTCAGAGAGCTGAGGCGTGAGGGGAAGGGCTTCTTAGGGAATACCCTCCTTTTCAAGAAGTTGTCTGCTCAGATGTAGTGTGTAAGGCACTTGTATGCAATGTAACACTACGGAGTAACATTCTCCTAGCAAATGTTTACCAGTGTCCCTGGGAGCTAACACCGCCAGGACCTGGCAACACAATCTCTGCCCTCAGGAATTACTTATTCTCGTGAACAAATTTTACTCAAGCTTAGCATCCTGGAAATTCAACCCAACCAGGCACATGTCTGAAAGTGTTGGATGTAAGGCAGTCATCATATTTTCCTGAAGTCAGCCTGGGTGTCCAGAAAGGCTGGGTGATTTGGTTCAAGGACAGATTTAGTGATGACCATGAGACATCATGGCAGACAGAAACGCCACAAATGTGAAGAACTCAGCATTCTGAGAGGGCCCAGCCAGTGACTTCACCTCTGGGTTCTACATTGCACTATACCAGTGGGCATTCAGAATTGCTATACCAAGCCATGGCAAAAAATTTAAGCAGCATTCTGCTTATCCTAGCAAATGCAGAACCAGGGGCTGTTGCATTTTGAAGGGTTTCCATCACAAACAATTCTTTAACCCTAGGCTGGCCACAAAACCAAGTGGCTTCCACAGGAACAGCTGTATCGTGACCAATGCCTAGCCTTGGTAGACCTCCTTCCCCCTCACCTTCTGAGAAGCAAAGAGTGGGAAATCCACCCCCACCCCATCCCTTCTCTATGTAGGACCAACAACCGGACACATCTGCCCACAGCACAGAAAGGATGGTAACCAGGTAACTTCTGTGACCCCTCAGCAGAAGAGTTTCTCTCTGCAGTCTGTTTTTGAAGCAGATCTCACACAGTGGTGCCTTAGGCTCATCATGCAGTTGATTGAAGATGGCTCTGAAGTTCTTATCTTCCTGCTTCCACCTCCTACTATGCCTTACATGGGGATGGGGACTGACCCTAGTGCTTCATGCTTGCTTGGGAAGCCTCTAATGGAGAGAACAGGACCCCTCATCCCAAGACGGCTCTTTCCAAGTTTGTCTCTCAGTGACAGCTCTGCCAACTTCGCCTACCTTAGGGCAGTTGGGATGCCATATAATAACATTTTAGGACTCAAAAAATTCACAGCAAATGGGTAAATTTTCAGGTAAGGAACCATGTAAATGAGAAAATGAGGTGTCAGGCAACTAGCCTCTGGTTCAGAAAACCACCACTGTGCCTGACTGGGGCCAGAGGGGAAGGCCAGCACCAACCTCACAGGCCGCCCTTGCCCCTCCAAGGCCCTGTGCTTTGGATGAAGGGCTGTGGGGACAAGAGAGGGCTTCCTGGATGGCTTCTCCCTGGAGCTGCAACAGCAGCTGCACTCTTAACTCCTCACGGTAATCTTCCAATCCCTCAATCCTCAAACCTTTGGCAATCTCAGCCTAGGTCCTCTCCTTTCATCACGGATATCTACCTCCTTCTCCTGCTTCCAATGTGAAATGCAAAAAAAAAAAAAAAAAAAAAAAAGATCAGTGTTGTCTTGACCGAAAACAAGCATCACAGGTTCATTGCTGTTTGCACATGCAGCACGGTTCACCCACCTAGTGCACTGTCCCAGAGCCCTTTACCCACTGAACCAGATCCTCTTTCCAAGGCTGGCTGGGGCCCAACCCTAAATGGCTGGTATTGGGATGCTTACCATCAGGGTACACTGCCTCAGTGGCACTAGTTAGTTTATGGACATACATACAACTTTACCAACTTGAGAAGGGGCCTACTAATATTCTTAAAGACACCTACAATGGAGCCCAGGGCCTAGGTGAAGGTGCAGCTCAAAGGCAGAACACTTGATCGCCTGGGGTCTCTGATTTTTTTTTTTTTTTTGGTTCTTTTTTTTTTCCCCCGGAGCTGGGGACCAAACCCAGGGCCTTGCACTTCCTAGGCAAGCGCTCTACCACTGAGCTAAATCCCCAACCCCCTGGGGTCTCTGATTTAACCCCAACAACCCTTGGAGGTCTACCAAAGCACCAACAGAAATGAAAATCGATTTAGCCAGCACCTTCCAGCATAGTCAACAATCCTGGGCGCTAAAGAGAGGTTTCCCCAGATCATTTTCATAAAATAGACCATTGCTTACATTGGAAGCAGTGTCCCCTTCCTCTCCCCCACTCCAAGACTTTGAAAAGGCAGGGCCCTTTCATCAGTCCTAGATTGATGAGGGCCAGCACTCCACCATTAAAGTCAAATGGGTGGACCACAAAGCCAGGCAGAACATACAAGTGGAGCTGTTAATGGGGCTGGGAGGTAAACAGGCCCAAGGGAGAAGCTGTACAGGAAATGAATCTTAATTACTGTTATTTGCAAAGTCAAACCCAGTATTTCTCCAGTCATCTGATGGAATGAATGTGGACTGGACAAGAAAGATGCCTTTGAAGACTGCACCTGCATCTTTCCTTTCAGAAACCCAAGGTGTTTGTTGTTGGTTTTCAGGGATGCCCCAGGAGAGAGCCAGAGTGGGTCAAGATCACTGAGCCACAGTGCCTCCCTCTGCAGAGGGTCAGGAAGCACTAGACCTGAGCTCCCAGACATGGGCTGGTGGGGCGAAGGCAACAGACCACAAAGCTACTGACAAAGCAGAGCTCCTGATCCGGTGGCAACAGGACGGGGTTGGACTAGAGATGGACTAGCCTCTTGGAGTAAGCTGGGAGAAGCCTGCGTGGTCCTGAGTGTGGATGCGTGCCTAGAATGCCTGGTATCAGCCGTAAGTAGAGGGTGGCCACCATGCACACCGGCTGGAGCAGAACAGAAGCAGGAACTGCCTCACAGCAGGAGGCAGGGGCACCTTAGTCCTTGACTCCCAGCATGGCTCCCAGGCTGGCCTCATGGGCACCCTGGGAATTTCTAGGTTCCACTCTAACCCACAGACTCTTAGCCGGAACCCGTACCTGGAAATGTTCCCACACTGAACACCAGAAACCAGCAATACCTGGGGCAGATTTAAATCCAATCTGTGATTAAATTACAGCACGTCACATGCCTGACAGCCAGTGTTCCCAGATATTTATTCACAGGGCCAGTTGGTAGTGGTGACCACAGCAAGCAAGTCTCCAGGGAGACCAACCATAACCTCTGGGTAACAGGACGATCAGGACTGACTAGGGTTTAATCTTAGGAGTCTTTGATACGGAAATATGCTAACAGACACATCCTTGGGAAAGAAAAACACCACCCAGGGCTGACGCTGGCAGAGACCTTTGTTTCTCTGTCATATTCTAGCTTTATAGGTTCCTAACATTAAGCTTGAATTTTATACATTTTCTTTCCTGGGGCTTGGTTAATTGTTTCGGTTTTGTTTGGTTGGTTGGTGTTTATTTCTTGTGGTACTGGGCATAGAATCCAAAGTTCTGCCAAGCTAAAGGAAGCGCTCTACCACTGAGCAACCCTAGTCTGCCTAGATTTAATTTTTAATTAGATGAATATGCAAAATGTTAGTGAGGAATCAAAGGATAGAAATTTATAATCCAGAAAGAATATTAAAGTCAATTTAGTTTGTTACACTCCATATAAAATGGCTGTTTTATTTATAAAATATTTTTATTAGTATAAATTAAAGAACAACTTTAGCAAAGTCAACAATTATCAGAAGAAAAGTTCCTTAAAGTGAGTTTTAATCCTAGCTTTGATAAAAGTAGTCCATTTCCCATCCTCTGCACTGTTGCAAACAGACACTGCTTTGCCCTGAGGAACATCCTGCTATCCGCCCTCCTGAAGAAGAATCACACTGGCTGGGGGACTGGCCACTGTTTTCAGAGGACTTCTCGGCAGGAAGCTGAAGCTTTGCTGCACTTCCCATCAGCACGAACAAGTTTGGTGTCTGCAAAGACACTTAAGGACCTGTAGTACACAATTCCACTGAGAGCAAACTGGAGCCATGCTGGACCCAGTCCCGAAAGTATGGCCTCTCCATCCCCAACCTGTGTTTCTCACTCCACTCCTTAGACCCCTAAGGCTTCGCACGCCACCCCAAGAGGACTATGGCTGAAACGCAATTGAGATTGCCTCCTAACAGACAAGAACAGATTTCCCACGTTTCCAATGCCCACGTATCTGAGGTCTGCTGACCCAGAAGGAGCTGCTCTATCCAGAGCTACTTAGGGGCGAGTAAAAGCAAGTTATTTATTTCCCTGACAGCACAACTTCAGACCAACTAAGCAAAGCCTCCTCTCCAATCCACCCTCCCTCTGCTCTTACACTCCAGGAAGAAATCACTACCAATTACGTCGAGCCCTGAGCCACAGTAACCACCCAGAGCCCTCTGGGTTACCCTGCCCACCTCATCCCCAGCGAACAAGCACTGGCCTGGGGCTTTCTCAAGGAAGCCACAACAAAGGAACAAGTCCAGCCTGTCTCTGTGGTTTCCCATGCAGCCGAACAATGCTCCTCGTCCCTTTCCTCTCCGCAACTATAAGGAGTGTTCTTAGCAATGTAGCTCTCCTCTGCCCTGCTGACTTCACCAAACCTGAATAGCAACAGATCTTTACACACACACACACACACACACACACACACACACACACACACAAGCTTGTGCACAGAGACAGACAGACAGTCAGTCAGACACGGACAGACACACACAGAGAATGAGAGAGAGAGAGAGAAAGAGAGAGTGTGTGAGAGAGAGAGAGAGAGAGAGAGAGAGAGAGAGAGAGAGAGGCTTAACTTTTTATTTCTTAATCCCATAAATTTTCCTTAAGCCTTCACCACCTGCTCCCAATTATATATGGGCAGATGGCAAGCAGAAAGAACACGGCACAAATGGGAAACTGGGAATTCTATGGTATTTAGCTTGCTTTTTTGTGAACAAATACACTTGGGATTTGGGAGAACAAATAATCATATTGCTAAAGTCATATCTGATCTTATCTCTAACTTTCTCACAGGACACAATACAAGCAACAAGCTTTGCAAAGAGAATAAAACTCGGTGAGAGTCGGTGCTCTGGTGAAACAAAACTAAAATGAACCCTCACACAGCAAATTCCTGAAAGCTTCAAGCATCCAGAATGAATTGAAACTCAACATGGTCAGAAATAGGTGAAGATCAGAACCACAGAAACTCCCTGCCCAGCCGCCACTATATTCGTGTGTGTGTGTGTGTGTGTGTGTGTGTGTGTGTGTGTGTGTGTGTGTCAAAGTACCCTCCATTCTAGTTCCTTCATTCGTCCATTATCAAGCCCCACCTCACCCCACCCCCACCCCACCGCACTGTACCTGTTAAAGGGCTTTCACTTAATCTTAACAGGACTTATTCTGAATCACAATCACCACTTTCAGAACCCAAGTCACTGACAGATCAACTATTACAGAAACCACGTTAGGAATGACTAAAATCCTAATCTCTGACCCCAAAGTCCGTCTGGCTTCACGTCAATTTTCCCTAAGAGATCTCTCGGATATCTAGATTATACTGTTTTGACTCTCTTAAGAGGGCCAGTGCAGACGCTTGCTCTGCAGACAGTCACTGTCATACGGTTGGTTCAGAAACACATTCTTAAAATGTCCGTAAGCAATCGGAATTGCACTGTCAGGTTGGGTCCTCAGTTCTTGGTGCGGCTTCACTGAATGTCTCCCCAAAGGCATGTGTCATTCACCAGAGTATGGGCTAGGGAGAGGAAGCAGAACCTTTGAGTGGTGGGGGCCTAGTGGAAAGAATGTTATGGAATGGGGTGCTTTTGAAACACCTCTTTCAGGTGTTTCTTTACTGTATGGTCACATGAGAGGAGCCATGTCCTTACTAGGTGTTCCTCCATGATGCCCCATGCCAGTGTGGGCCCAAAGCAAGTGAGCAAGTGATGGTGGACTGACCCTCTGTAACCAGGAGAGAAACCAATCCTCCCTGTTCTAAGTTACCTTGGGTATGTGTTAAAGTACTAGGAGACTGCCTACCACAGCCCACAACACAGATATGCCCAAGTATTTCTCACGAATGAGAAGTATTACTTGAAAATGTTTTACCTGAATAGCTGCTATTTTTTATCCTAACAAAAATCAGAAATACGGTGGTTTTGAAAAACAAAGTCAGTGGAAGATACAGGAGAGAAGAAAGGGGAGCAATGTCAAGTCTGCTTATCCGTAAATAGAAAAGCTGGAAGACAGCCACAAGTAGCTCGCTCTCCTGAAGGCCTAAGAGATGAGCTCAGTTCTCACACTTGACCCTGCACAGCGGGAGAGCCTCCTCTCACATAGAGGCTGCCCACTAAGAAAGGAAGGGTTTATGCCCCACAGCTGGAGGGTCCAGGGCGCCACAGCAGGAAGTCAGGCTTGTTCACACTCATCCTGTAGTCACAATGTTTCCCACTTGCCTGGCACTGATCTTAGTTAGGGCTCTTGACAAGGAAGCTACAGAGCATCACAGCAGAGGCTTAGGTGCCCTGATGTCCTGAGATGTCCAGATACTGGACTCTCATTTCCTCAAACTCGTTGGTGGCACTTGCTCAGGGAGGCTACCTGGTGGTCTTCTCTCTGCTCTCTCTCCGATGCTAAAGGAAATCCACCAACACACACACACACACACACACACACACACACACACACACCCACCCCAGGGTGGGGTGGGGGTGGGGGGGCGCACAAAGATGGCCTTCCTCTGAGGTCGGTCTGCTCTCAGGGAAACTGCAGCAGCTTCTTCACTCAAACATTTTATCTGGGCCCCAAAAGGAAGAACAGACTATTCCTTTTTGTATTCTGCAAGCTGCCTCATTTCTCCTTTGCCTGGGGGAGATGAGCGGTTTTTAACCTCTCAGAACAAATACCAAGCACTAGCAAAGACAACTGTCATTTTCACAGCATTTGCTGCCAAATCCTGGAACAGATGCTATGAGAGCTGGGAAGGCAGAGGCAGTCACTGTCACGGCCTTCATTGTGGCTTCAGGAAGCTTGGACTCTGGAAAACAAGATGCTCAGAGCCACAGCTGAGGGCAGGACCAGGCATGGAGGTAATACCAAAACCAACTTAGGAAACTGTCTGCCAAAATTACCAAAGTGGAAAGAACAGGAAAATCACACTTTCTCTCTCTATGTACATGTTTGAAGGTACACATGTGTCCTTGAGTGTGAAGATGTTATTCCTTGAGTGGCATCCCCACCCCCACCTCCCCCACCCCCCACCTCTGCCATCCCCCTACCCTCCCCCCTTCTGAGACAAGATCTCAGTGTCCTGAACTGGCCAAGTAGCACTGGGATTCCAAGCATGGGCCATCATGTCTGGCTTTTTTTTTTTTTTGAAATGTGGGTTCTAGGGCTGGAATTGGGTCTCATGCTCACAAAGCAAATACTTTATTGACTGCCCTTTTCTCTCCAGGCCCAGGACCACACTTTAAAAAAAAAGAAAACAATAATTATTTTTTAAAACCCAATCAAAATTTACTTTCCATTAAAGTTATTAGAGCCTGAAGATGATCCTTTGGGCGGGGATGTGCTTCTGATGACTGCCTGTCTCGGACCACTCTTACTGACGGACAGAATACCCCAGCCCAACTCCCACAGTACACGTGTGATTGTGTGTACACATTGCTGTCTCTCAGGTTTCCATCAGGAGCTATGCAAGCCTGTGCCAAAGCTCTCTGAACATTTACCCTGTTATTACTGAGATGGGTCAACCATCTCATAAGACCAGCTGCCAGTCCCCTAAGTACAGTCCCCAACTAGGTGACGATCCGGCAGCTTCACCGTACCGAAGCCTCAAGTGAAGAATAATGTACACATTTAAAAAAACGTAGCCCAGCACCTAAGAGTGCTCACCGCTCCTGCAGAGCTGTCCCTGATGTCTGAAGGCTCACAGCTCCTGTAAGGCAAGTTTCTCAAGATCTTACACCTCTTGCTTCCAAGGACGCTTGCACTCATGTGCACAAACCCACAGGCAATAGCCAGCTGGTTTTCTGTTGCTTGGATCAAACCCCATAACCAGAAGGGACCTGGGGAAGCAGGGGCTTGTTTCTTCTTACAGCTCGACCGACCGTCACACTCCACCATTAAACAAAGACAGGGCAGCAACTAAGGGCAGAAGCCTGGAGGCAGGAGCCAAGGCGGAGTAAGCTACATGTTTACTGGCTGAAAACCCATCTCACTGGTTAGGCCTCCCACTCCAATCATTAATCAAGAGATGAGAAAATATCCCAAAGACGTACCCACAGGCCAATCTGAAGGAAGCCACACCTCAATTGAGATCCTCTTTCCCAGATGTCTAGGTTTGTGTCAAATAGACAAAAACCGACTACTACACGCAAACACAGACCAACAGGCAGACAGACAGACAGACAGACAGACAGACACACACACACACACACACACACACACAGAGACAGAGAGAGAGAGACATGCACAATGCACAGAGAGACAGAGACAGAGACAGAGACATGGAGAGACACACATACATAGAGACAGACAGACACACATACACACAGAGAGAGAGAGACATGCACAGAGAGACAGACAGAGACATGGAGAGACACACATACGTAGAGACAGACAGACACACAGAGAGACATGCACACCAGTAAAAATAATAAAAACTGGAGCATGGCGGCATATGCCTTTAATCCTAGGTAAAAGCAGACAGATCTCTGTGACTTTGAGGCTAATGTCATCTCAACAGCAAGTTCTCAGGCTACACAGTAAGACTTTGGCTCAAAACAAACAAACAAACAAACAAACAAATAAAAAACAGCAACAAGATACTATTCTTTTCAAAGTAAGAAAGCCGATCGATGGATCGATCATTTGCAGTGGGTTAACCTCGTCAACACAGAGAGGGAGGGAAAGCCACTGCAGCAATGGGTCTAGACCTGAGCATCCAGACGCTGGGTGACATGGGACACTGAGTGCACAAAAGTTCACTGTAAGGGGTACATGTAGGTTTACAGTGCTGTGAGAACTAAGAGAGGGCAAGACTTAGTCCCTTATTTGGGCTTTTAATATTTTATCTAAGGGTTGGGGATTTAGCTCAGTGGTAGAGCGCTTGCCTAAGAAGCGCAAGGCCCTAGGTTCGGTCCCCAGCTCCGAAAAAAAAGAACCAAAATAAATAAATAAATAAATAAAAAAAAAAATTTTATCTAAAGGAATTTAGGTAAGAGATCTTCGCACAGTCAAAAGTAACTCTTTCTGTCAAAAAAGACAACACACAAAACAAAGTATTCGCAGCTCTGGCACCTCAGAAGGACATCCCTGGAATCTGAAATATGTGAAGATCTCCGGAAACTCAGACCCAGGGGAAGGATCCAATCAGGCACTGCTCAAGACAAGGTAGGAATGGCCAATAAGCTCATGAAAAGGCGCTCACCATTCTGAGTCATCAGTGCTGTGCAGGGAACGACAGTGACAGGTTAGCGACACACAGGTTGTGAATGAATGGAGGCAGGGAAGTGTTTTTCACGGTGCTTAAAGGGAAAGGGGGTGGGTCTTACCAGGTTGACCCTTCTAGGACTCATATCTAGATAGCTAGGAAGACATGAAATCTTCCATTTTAAAGCAAAAGCAGCTAAAATGTAAGTTCTCCAGTGTTAGTTCTCCCTCCTTAGGATCGGCTGTCTATACAATGTGCAGCCCAGTAGCCAACCCCTGATGGTCTGAGCATGCTCACAACAGACTGGCATTCTCTGCAGTGTTGTCTAGCCAGACTGCAGCCAGGCTGGTTTAAGGTCACTCTTCTGGCCGTGCTTAGTGCTTGCTCTGAGCCACTGGGCAGGGAATAGGCAATCGGGGCAGCAGTCATTAAAACAGAGGCCCTGGAGGAATGCTGCTTACTGGCTTATCTCAGGACTTGCACAGGACAACCCGGGACCACCTCCCCACACAGCTGCTGGACTAGAGAGACAGAACACCCCCACTCTGCAGCTGGTAAGCCAGCTCCCTGGCCCTCATTATCTCCCTGGGCCAAGGCCCATGTGGGCAGCTAAGAGATGGAGTAAGAGAGGAGAGAAGACGATTAAGAAAAACTGGAGGATCAGAGTCAAGAGTCCAGGGCACCATAAAAGGCTAGCTCAGGACTGCAACATGGGCTAGCAGCTCTGGCAATCCTGCCCTTGACAACATGGCGCTTTCTGCTTCACTACCCACCCGTCTTTGTCTTCCCCTCTCCTGAGTCTTTATTTCTGAACTCCCTAGGTTTCAGCTCTTTATTCTACTCTGGGACGTCACCAGGGAGCCAGCGCATGGTACAACACTTCCGGTACCCACACTCCTGTTATAACGTCATTCGTTGTGAGGTTAGAATAGTCCAGCACAGCCGCTCATCCCAGCGTAGGGCTTCTAGTAAGAAGAATTAAAGCCAAAGGAAGATACCAGTTCCAGTTCATACCACTGGGGTGCCCTATCTATTCACGGCACACAGCTTCCTGTACAAGTTAGAGCCCTAGGACACTGGTAGCGAGGCATGAAAAACAGCAACCTCTTTCCAGCTTGATGGTTCCCAAAGGGTTAAATTTAATGAGTCAGCATTTCTGCTCCTAAATATGGACTTGAAAGAAATCAGCGCACATTTGTACAAAAACTTGTAGGAAAAATATTGAAAACAGAATTATTTAAAACAATCAAGATGCAGCCAGTTGTGGTGGCACACGTGTAACCCCAGCAGATTAGAGGCGGAAGCATACAAGACCTGCAGTCTATGTAGCACATTCTGCCATCAACTTTGAGGTTTACTCCCCTGCTCTGTAAGTAGAAAGCTGCAGGCCAGCGTGAACTACAGAATGAAACCCAGCCTCAAACAGTAAGCAACAATGGAAATAAATGGAAAGATCCCAAATGACAGATGGACAGACACGGTATTCTTCATAGAAAGAAATGAGGGAATGCCGACAGCAACACAAACCCTGAAAACACAATGTGAGACAGCACTGACAAAGTCCACATATGAGATGGTCACTGTCTTAGTCGGGGGTTTCTATTCCTGCACAAACATCATGACCAAGGAGCAAGTTGGGGAGGAAAGGATTTATTCAGCTTACACTTCCACATTGCTGTTCATCACCAAAGGAAGTCAGGACTGAAACTCAAGCAGGTCCGGAAGCAGGAGCTGATGCAGAGGCCATGGAGGGATGTTACTTACTGGCTTGCTTCCCCTGGCTTGCTCAGCTTGCTCTCTTATAGAACCCAAGACCACCAGCCCGGGGATGGTACCACCCACAATGGGCTGGGTCTTCCCTCCTTGATCACTAATTGAGAAAATGCCTTACAGCTGGGTCTCATGGAGGCATTTCCTCAAGGGAGGCTCCTTTCTCTGTGATAACTCCAGCTTGTGTCAAGTTAACACACAAAACCAGCCAGTACAGTCCCCTTCACACAAAAGGGACAGAGAACAGAGGAAGCTATAAAGACAGCAGGTGGCTTAATGGCTGCCAGGACTGAGTGGGCTGGGAGGGAACTAAGTAACTTAGTAACTAAGATGTAGAAGTTCAGAGTATGGTGATTGCACGTCTCCACTGTTCCAAAGCAAAAACATTGAACATGATATATAAACACCATCTCAACATAACTTCTTAATGGGCACTTTCTAAATTAATTGTGTTTATTATGTTTTATTTTTATTAACTAAGTTGTTGCATAATTTATAATTTATATATTGTTTTATATTATGCCAGGGGCCATGTACTTGTGTAGAGGTAACAAGGACCCTTTTAGAAGTCAGTTCTCTCCTCTACCAGTGGGATCTGAGGATCAAGTTGTCTGGTTGGCAGCTCTTGCCTACTGAGCTATCTTCACAGGCTCCCAGCAAAGCGTTTTAAAAATTATAATAACTTTTAATTGAGCATGGTGGTGTATTCATATCCAAGCACCTGGGAGAGGTAGGGAGGAGGATCAGAAGTTCAAAGTTATCAAAAACTACACTGTACAGTTAACTCAAGGTCAGCCTAGGCTCTGAGATCAGTTTCTCAAGAAACAAATGTTGGGAGTTGGAGTTTCATGAAGGTATTAACGTAGGCTTGAGCAGGAAGACTAAACTAGGCAAGAGAAGCATTCAGAAGGACAGACAATGCTGAGACCATGACAGCAGGCTTTTCAAACAAGTCTAGCAGAAAGTCAGTCATAATTTGGGTGGGGTATAAGCTCCTGGGCCTGGAGTGACAGCTCAGCAAGAACATTGCTCGTTATTCTTGCTAAGGATCTGGGTTCGATTCCCAGTACCCATCTGGTGGCTCATAGTTGCCTATAACTCCAGTTCCAGGGGATCTGATACCTTCTTCTGACCCCCAAGCATATCAGACATGCACAGGCATACACTCAAGCAAAACACATATAAAAATTATTAAAGTTTACATTTTTCATTAAATATTTATTACTTTTGTGCATGTTTGTCTGTGTCATCTATGGGAATGTATACGCACATATGTGCAGTTCTCCAGGAAGCCAAAGAGCGTCCAGTGCCCCACAGCTGGAGTTACAGTTGGTTCTGAGCTGCCTAACCTGAATGTTGGTAACCAGAACTGAACTCTGGTCCTCTGGAAGACCAAAAAGCAGTCTTAACCACTGAGTCACCTCTCTAGCCACCTCTGTCACCACATCTTTAAAAATTAAAACCTAATATATTATCATCCTTTTAGGATTAAAAAAATATTTTTTACACTTTCAAACAATGGTTGTTTCCAAAAAACATTTGGTTTGGGGCCAGCAAAATGGATCAGCAGAGAAAAAAAATGTGTGTTCTGCAAGCCTGCTGACCTGCATTCCAGGTCCCCAAATCCACAGTAGAAAGCAAGAACTCACTCCAAAAAGCTGTTTTCCTACCTGCACATGTGTACCCTAGCATGTACTCTCACACACAGGGTCCACTCTCGCGCTCGAAAACGCAAACACACACACACACACACACACACACACACACACACACACACACACACACACTATTATTTTGTTATTCAATAACAAAAGCTTCTTAAGTGATTTTGGTTGGATATTTCTGCTCAAGAGTGACGTGGAAAGTTGGGCGTTTGTCCAATTGTACTTTAAGAAGGAGAGTTTCTCAGCACCTGTTAGTTTAAGCAGGAACAAAGTGCCCCCCAAGGCAAACTCCTAACACTTTAGGGGCTGAAAGTGCTTCATGTTCCTGAAGCCCCTGAAGTCGTAAGCCTGCTGTAAAATGCTTTATAAAGTTTACATAAGGTGTTTTATGTGCTTTATGGGCCTTTCAACATCTAGTTTTCTTCAGAGCACACGGCTGAAGTGGCTCCGTCCTAGCGCTGGAGCCCCCAAGCCTGTTTTTTTCATCCTACATCAAACGACCCAGGGATACTTGTTAATAATCCACAGCCCACTGAAATCGGACCAGGAGACCTGACAGCTTAGTCATCATCTTAACACCCACTGCAATGGGGGTACACTCCTTTTCTGTAGTTCTATTTGCACCTCGGAACCTCAGAAAACCCTCATTTACATATGTAAATTGTGGGCACGAAGATAAGAACCAGCACTCAGTCAGACCAGCTGTGCAGCCAGACATCTGCCTCTCTGTCCTAAACAAAAGTGGGTTAACCCTGTTATGGCTACACCACTTTCTCAGTGCCTCATGCACCACCACCTCCGACACTCAGACTCTCCAACGCCAGGGGTAGCAATATCAGTATCAAAAGCAGTCCCGAGAAATGCAATTATAGAAGATGCCAAATTTTACTCATGTGGCTTTGCTGAGACAGGATTTGAAAATTTTAAAAAACAACCAATGCATGTTTTCAAGATGAACCTAGAGAGCATAGCAAATTGTCAAATGACAACCTAAGATCCAGACATGACCACCTGCCCTCCGACCTCCTGTGCTGATCCTCTGCAGTGACTACTGCTGCCAGACACCTCCCAGAAATGTTTGAGCTTGCACAAACATGTACTAGAAATAAACACATGACAACCACAAACATATGGACACATCATGGTCTGTTCTCTCACTCCCTTCCCCCAAAGGAGGAAAGGAATCTTACTTAACACTGTACTTATCCATCTCTTCCTCTCTACACACCAAAATTCACCTCAGTTTTTCAAGTGTGTGAAAACCCTGAGTGTACACCTTAGCCATATTTATGCTTCAGTGCATCAGCATTAAGGGCAGTCACCAGCTCTTTAGGGTGAACCTGTAACCCTAAACTCTATACTTACTCAACGCAGGACAGGCTCCTCCTTTTGCTTCCTGCCCCACGACTTTTAGAATCCTTCTTTCTGTTGCTCTGTGCTTTAACTACTTCAGGTACTTCGTTTGAATGGAGTCAGACTTGTTCTTTTACAGCTTTCTTGTGTTGAACATGCTGTCCTTCAGGTTTAGCAAGCTACCTCTAAAGCACGACCTTGTGTCCTTACACACATAAGCAAGTCAAGGTTTGAGTCTGCCTTGCTTACTTTTGCCCTTTAAGCTTACAGCTGCACAGGACTAGAACAGGGCAAGACTGGTCTACAGAGCTGAGCTGTAAGAAGAGATCAATAAGCCTAAAGGCCTGGACCCTTTACCTGAGCAGTACCATGTTCCCCAGGCCGGGAGGAAAGGTAAGAGCCAATAGCCCACAAGAACCAAGTCATCAGGCATTCTAAACAGCAGCTAGGCACGGGCCTCCTCCATGACAAAGAGCTGCACAGAATGGAGAGGTGGCTCTGAGGTTTAGAGCTCTTGAGGCTCTTATAGGGGATCAAGGTTCAATTCCCAGAACCCAGCTGGGCGCTCACAAGTCCAGTTCCAGGGGATCCAAAACTCTCTTTTGATCTCTAGGACATGTACCTGATGCATAGACAGGCAGAACAATTATACACATAAAATAGTTTTGGAAGGAACTAAGACAGACAGACCTGCATCAGCCAAAAAGCCTGCACCCTTCCCCCAGCAAGGTCTTGACTGATGAAGCTCCTGTCTGGTGTCTCAGTTCACAAAATGACCTCACGGCCTACCTTCAATGTCTCTTATCAGTACCCAGCAGGCTATCTACAGTCCATCATGTTGTGTATTGTACAGATACCACACGCTACAAATCTCAAGAGGGGGTCGGGGGGTGTACATATGGAGGACTGTCCTTGAGACCAGTTAGGACCTTGGTCTTTCAGCCTCTGTGGAGGTGCTCTGTGGGGTTCTGCTGTTGGCTTGTGTTGCCTGGAACACCTGGCTAGCTGGAACTCACTGGGTAGGACCCAGCTGTGTGAACTTGTAGAAACCTTCCTCTTTCTGACTCTGCCTCCCGAGGATTGAGATTATAGGACTGAACAACTGTACCTACCTTAGAATACACACACACACACACACACACACACACACACACACACACTTTTTTTTTAACATGAGGAGCTCTAGATTTTGTATGCAAGTTACTAATTTTCTTTCTCCCAAACACTTCGAAAAGAAAAAGAAAAGAGGCAGGAGATTGGAAGAACGGTAAGTGGGAGAGAAAGACTTTTTTTTTTCCACGTGGGAGCATGCTACAGCCACACAGGAAGGACTGAGGAAGAGCAGTGCGCACTTCAAGAAATCCACTCTCTGCCACGTCACCCCTGGGGTAAGAATGGTTTGAGACTGGATCGCTTGCTTGCAAGAAACTTCCAAGGGCAGCAGCTCTTCCCCACCCTCCACCCCATCACCATAAGGAAATAATTTACTGCCTCCTGCTTTTCAAAGCCTCCAGCCAGAAGCCGCTGCTGGGCAAAATGATTTGCATAAAGTCCCTCATTGGTCAGCCAGCGCTGCTGAAGTGGCCTAATTTCTCTTACTCAGCAATCTGCCACGTTCCCAAAGTACACCTCACAGTACACAAGTATTTTTAAAGACTGTTTTCTGTGAAATCTTGTGATCCACATGCAGTATAGAATTTTGAGGAACAATAACAAGATAAGGAATTTCTTAGGAGTTTAAAAGGCAGTGTAAGAGGACAAAAAGTCTAATCCACAATTATTACAGAAAAATACAGCACAGGGAAAAAAAGGCCAATTCAAGATTTAAACCACAAGACTAAGTTTAAGATTGGTAGCCATGAACTTTGCTGCGTTGCTTTGAAAAGAGCCCGATACCCAGGACTGGTTCTCAAGATGTACTGTGTACTTAATGCTGGACACTGGTGCAGTGCAAGCAGGAAGTGTCCTTACAGCAAGCCACTGCTGGGCACTGCTGTCCTTGAAAGAGACCCTGCTGGGAACCCATTTGCCCCTTAGTTCCTGGAGAAGGGCTACTGCCTTCCTGGCTCCAGAAGGCCTCCCAGACTCCCCTGTGAACAGTGCTAAGCACCCCTCACCTGGAGGTTCAGGCAGCCTCCCACCAGGACCTGGGCAGTACTGGGTTTCTGAGAGTAGCCTCTCAGCCCAGAACACACTCCTCGTTGGTGTGTGCCCACATTGTCTGTGGATGAGGTGGACACTGAAAGTACTCATACAGCAGGACAAATGGCCAAATGGGAAGCTGTTGTGATGTAAGAGTTGGAGACTATGAAGGAAAACTCCTGGAAAGAAGCTCTGTTTGCAGAGACTGTTTACAACTGCAGTGATGGATGGAGAGGCTGCAAGTTCACGGTCCAGAGGCCCAGTTACTTCATCCTGGGTAATTTTAGCTACCAGCAGCCATTGCTCGCCCACCTCGGTGTCCGACCTGAACTACATCCAGTGAATAACGATAAAAACCTTTTAAATAGATTAATTTAGCAGAGCCCCAATGTCCACACCTAAAAGCTAAAAATGTCATCAGATAACATCTGAGATCTAAAGAAAGCTCCCCCATCTCGCTGGAGCCCCCTTCCTGACTTATGACTTTCTGCTGTGAAACTATGAAGCTGCTCCCGGGCCGCAATGAGGTCCGTGTAGCATCTAAGTCACTCTCCTGTTACTGTGAGGAGACATTATGAGCAAGGTTCCCTTTAAAGAAGGTGTCTAACTGGGGGCTAGTCCACTGTGATGACGGTAGGTAACCTAGTGGCAGGCACACTAGCTAGCATGGCACTGAAGCTGTAGTTGAGCGCTCACAGGATGCTCATGCTGCAGGCAGGGAGGGAAGGACTGCATTGACATAGACATTGGAAATCTCAAAGCCCACCCCAGTGACACATCTCCTCCAATAAGGTCATACCGCCTCCACACCTCCTAATCCTTCCCAAACAGTTCCACTAACCTGAAACCAAGTGTTCAAACATATGAATCTGGAGGTGGGAGGGAGCTTCTCATTCAAACCACCCCATGGGGTAACCTACATCCCGGGGCCATGGTCACTCAGAATGACTACAGAATAAACTCTCTTATTCTCCTTAAAATGGAAGCTTGTGTTTTTACATTGACATCTACCATGCCACCCCTTATGACTCTATTACATGGTTAGGACCACGTCCTTTCTGCAGGACACAGCCAAGGTTTTCAGTCCTGGGCAGCTAGCAGGAAGAAGGATTGAACAGAGGTCACTGGCAATGAAGAAACACTGACTCCAGACTGAAACAGCCCCTCTGGAGCTGTTTGCTTAGGACAGTTAAAGAAAGCAGTACAAGACAGGTCAGAGGGCCAGAGCCTTCCAGCACCAACTTTCTGGGAGTAGCTCCAAAGGAGCCTGCTGGAGCAACCCCAGACCTCCCAGATGAACAGAAGTGTGACTTGAGAGCATCCCTAAGAAGCTGAATGTCTGGGGCTCCCTCCCTAGTCAGACCTCACATCTCCACAGAAGAAAGCCGCAAGTCCAGAGCCTCTAGGCTTTTCACCCCACACTTACTTTGAAAGTTCACCAAGTCCCAACAGGGTTTATGAGTTAGGGGTTATTAGAGCGCAACAGGAAGTTCAGTTTTCTCTCTGAGATGCCAGACACCAGCTGTACAATCATACTCAAGATGAACACAATTCAAATGGTGTTGAATCACACCAGAGCACACCACTAGCCTCCACCCAATGGCAGATGCCCCTCCTCCCCCAACTCCACAGCAGCCCACGGCTTTAACTTCCAACACCTACCTCTACGGGCACACTGTCTTTTTCAAAGTGAAGTGACAAATTTACCATAGTCCTAGGAGTTCTTAGCAACCTTCGATCTATAAAATGGTGATTTAACACTATGTTTATCGGGTTCCTTTTTAAAATGAGTATATTTTAAAACAGATGTGTAAAGATGTATTTTTCCTGCATGTGTATCTGTGTACCACTTGCATGCTTGGTGCACAGACCCACGGGAACTGAGGCTGCACGTGACTGTGAGCCACCATGTGGGTCCTCGGAACTGAAACCAGGTCCTGTGGGAAGCAGACAATGCTTCCAACTGCTGAGCAGTCATCGACCTCACGCTTTCTGTGCTAATGAGAAGGTGCCAAGTGTTGTGCCTGTATGGATTGTTCCCAGGAGGCTGTGGCTTTCCTTGCAGAGATCCTTGTATGAGTGCACAGTGCACTGTGCGCCTTGTCTGATGCACTGTCCCCAGGGCTCTAAGTCTGGAGTAAGAGATACTACTTATGACCTTTTATAATACTGTCCGACAGTGAAATAGATGTTCATTTTATTAAGTCAATAGTACTAAATATATGCTAAAGGTTGTGTGTGTGTGTGTGTGTTTGTGTGTGTGTGTGTGTGTGGTATGTGTGTGCATGTGGCTGGAGGCTGAAAGCTGATGTCTTATCTGCCATGATCACCTCTCACTTTATTCACTGAGGCAGGCGGGGTCTCTCAATTACACCCAAAGCCCTAACTGGCTAATCCAGTACGCCAGCTTCCCTGTGCATCTCTGTCTCTGCCTTCTAAGCTGGGCTACGGATAGCTACCATGCCCACCCAGCTCTTTACAAAGTTCTGGGAATCAGAACTTTAGTACTCACATGGTGTGCAAGTGTTTCCTCCCCTTGGGTTTACTTTTTAAGAATTCTTACTATGTAAAAATACTTAATCTTAGGAGATGAAATTGTAACAGGATGGAGTACAGTCTGATTTATTGTAATCTTGAATGAAAAACAACAAAGTACAGGCAGGGTTTGCTCTTAAGCCCTGAACCATGTCTCCAGTCACCTGAGCACTGTTTCAAAATTAATTTCCATGTAACATTACTTTATCGTTTTAAGAGTCAGGCAGGTAGGCTAACATGCAGCTCGGTAGAAGAGAGCTTGCTTCAGGATGGTATAAAGCCGTGTGCCTTGGTAGTTATCCCGGCATGGAAAATATCCCCCAGAGGCTGTTTTTACTAAAAGTCACGGACCCCTCACTTAAGCCTGTAGATAGATGCCCAATGGGTGACTGAAAGCAGGGTAAGAGCTTACTATGCCTCCCACATTTTATACCTGCCTCGCTTTGCACCCTAAAGTCTGCGCAGTATCTGGGGGTAGATGTGTGGATCACTTGGAATATTCCTCTACAGATGAAAGGAACTTCTCCCCCTTCAAGACGAAACCAATCGATACATGACTAACTAAGGTGTCTTCAGGATCTGCAGGGACGTCACAGACAAGAGATTGCTAACTGCCTACTTTACAATGCCTTGTTCCAGACCAGCAGAATATGCCCTCATGCATCACCTTGGATTCCAGGAGCACAGGTCTAAACAGACAAGTCTCCAGAGATGGGAACTGAATTTACCTGTAGACGGCAACCAGCACTCAGCCAGTCGGCACTAAACTCCTACTGCTGTACTGAAGCAGACTACAACCAGAGCAAGAGGGCTTGACTGTGCCAGCTCCTCCCAGGCTCTCGTGCTTCTCCCCCACAGGACCCTAGAGCTCTGTATTAGTTTCTCAAAGGCAGGAAGGTAGGGCTGGATCCCAGCATCCTTCCCAGGGTGGCTCTCTCAGTAGACTGCTTTCCTCCAGCATTCATTTCTTTTGCTGCTTTTGTTTCTGGGTGAGTGGCTGAACTTGGTCTACCAGTGAGAGGGCTCACAATCAATCACATACGAGCCATCAAACAAGGTTTGAGCCTGAGAGTGGGAAAATTCAGCTCTTGCTTCTGGCTGCCTGGGAAGGAATTGCCTGGTTCTTCTTAAGCATCTTACTCAAGCTGCTTGCAGGAATAAAACCAAGACCTAAAGAAAACAACTTTTAAATTCATATTTAGGACCAATTTACGAGACCGGGCTTCAATCACTAGACCCTGGCCCCTGACCGACAACCTAAAGCTCACTGTACCAATCACTCGCATGCGCCATCTTGGAATCCACACAGTGGAAGAAAAGCAAAACTAGCAGGTCATTCTCCAACTTATACACATGAACACGTGCACATGCACACATGTATATATAAACATGAAGAATTCATAGCTCTAAGCTCCAAGAATATGAATTTTTAGAGTAAATGTTGCTGGGGCCTCCTTAGAAACAGGGACTCCACCTTATTTTGTATACAGCCTCCATGGCTACGTTCTAAGAAACAGCTGAATTACCAGAAATGGCTTCTGGCCCCAGGTGTCTCAAATGAGCCTAGACCAAAATATCAATATGCTGTCCTTTGTGTCACTGGTTAACTCTCAGCTGGGGGCTCCTCCAACATGCCCATGCCCCTCAAGGAAACCACCCAGGATAAAGAAAGCCATGTGAAATATCACGTGTGAGGTACCCAGTGTATGTGTGAACTTGATTGGACACCCCTCACCCCTCCTAGTCTGCGATTTTCTGTCTTTTTTTTTTTTCTTTTTTTTCGGAGCTGGGGACCGAACCCAGGGCCTTGTGCTTGCTAGGCAAACGCTCTACCACTGAGCTAAATCCCCAACCCCATGATTTTCTGTCTTAAAAGGTAGTTCTGGGCTGGGGATTTAGCTCAGTGGTAGAGCGCTTGCCTAGCAAGCGCAAGGCCCTGGGTTCGGTCCCCAGCTCCGGAAAAAAAAAGAAAAAAGAAAAAAAAAAAAGGTAGTTCTGTCCATCCCATCCTTCCCCCCACCCCCACCCCCCCCTTACCCCCACCCCCACCCCACTGACATGCTTTGGATCCCAAGACCAGTGGTCTCCCTAATATATATGCTTTTTGAATAAAGATACTTTTGCTGGCTCAGACTTGATTTTCATAGTAGATTATTTCCAAATTCTCAAATAATACAATGTATTGATCTATATCCTCACACAGAGGTAAAGACTAACAGTGTAGGTCAAAAGCAAAATCTGACTATGTGATGTCTGTAAGGGCCACACAATAATAAAGAGAATGAGACGCATGTCAACGGAATGGTGTGGCCATAAATACCAAACGAAAGCCTCAAGACAGAGGATTACCAGAGACAAAAGGGTCAGTTCAGCCAGGTGGTGGCTCACACCTTTAATCCTACCACAGAGACAGAAGCAAGTGGATCTCTGTGTTGGAGGCCAGCCTGGTCTGCAGAATGAGCTCCAAGACAGCCAAGACTAAATAAAGAAACCCTATCTTGAGAAAACCGAAAAACACAAACAAAACAACAACAACAAAGAGATCAATTTATTAAAGGGATATAGTTCTGAATGTGCACACGTCTAATGAAGCTTCAAAAAAATTAAGAAAAAAAAGAATGAGAGAAAGACTCATATTTGGACATTTTAACACCATTTTCCCAATAATTAATAGAACTAGACAAAAAAGGAAAATGAAAAACAAAACAAAATTCTAGAAAGATGGAAATTTGAGCAACATTATCCACAAAGGAGAACACTGAATGACTATATAACGTATGTTTTCAAGAGAACATACAACATTCACCAACCTATGTCACATTCCCAGTCATGAGATTACAAATTTAAGGGAAATACTGAAGGACTTATTGGTAAGGCTACGTGGTATCTGCCTAAAATGCATTAAAGTTCTGGATTAGATCCAATGGTAACACACACACACACACACACACACACACACACACACACGCACGCACACACACACACACGCACGCGCGCGCGCATACCCGCACACACTCACGCACACACGCATACATGCATGTGCACAGACATATGCACAGACATACACGCGCTCGCGCGCACACACACACACACACACATAAAAAGAATACACAGATACAGAATATATTCTATAAGCATCGTGCAATTAATTAAAAATCAGTAGCAAAAATGCCCCTGGAAAATTTCCAAATAACCAGAAATTAAAAATACATTCTCTAAATAACCAGGAGTTCAAAGAAGAAATTATGAAAGAATTTAGAAAAATACTTCGTGCTGAATGATAATGAAAATACAGTTTTATCAAACGGAGTGCACTGATACAGTCTGAAATGCTTATTTGAGAAAATAATAGCCTCAGCCCCCACCTTACAAAGTCAGTCAAGAGGCAAATTAGGCTGAAGGTGAGAACAAGAACTAGCAAGTTAGGAAAGGAGCGTGCAGCAGGCGTGGCAGTGCACCTGCAATGCTGCCTCTCGGGAGGCTAACACGAAAGAACTGAGTCTCAGATAGGGCAGCACGGCCTTATCTCAAAATTGAAGAAAAAAACGGGAAATGAAAGCTGACAACGAAAAGCAGAAAAGCCTCATCTTCCACAAGAGTAATAAAGCCAGGGCCAGGCAGGTGACCCAGAGACCCTAATACCGGGAGACAGAGGCGGATACCTCACTTAAACATTCAGGGCCAGCGCAACAAACAAAGGGGCCTGCCACAGAAGGGCCAGCCTCAGTTTTGGAAGAACTGATTCCTGCAAACTGTCCTCTGACCCCACACACGCGCCTTCATAGAGGTGCCCCACACACATGCATAAATAAATGTTAAAAATAATTCAACTCCTTAATTTTGAAGGCTTTGATAACTTTGGGTTATCGTATCAATAAATCTACTAATTTTATGTTTCTAGACCAACCCGAGGTATATAGAGCAAAAAGAGAGAGAGAAAAAAAAAAAAGCCTGTCTCAAATAAACAAGGACAAGGACTATAATGGTTAATGGTAGAAGACTTGTCTTGCATATGCAGGGCCCTGGGTTTCATCTCTGGCCCTGGGTTTCATCTCCAGCACTGGGATGGGGATGGTGGTGGTGGGGATGGGGATGGTGGTGGTGGGGATGGGGATGGGGATGGGAATGGGGGTAGGGATGGGGGTGGGGATGGGGGTGATGGTGGTGGTGATGGTGGCAGTAAATACAACCAATAAATGCCCTAGCTGGATTAATAAAGCCGAGAAGGGACATAAATGAGCAGTATGAAGAATGATAACAGAGACATCACTATACATATGTATCAAGCAACCTAACATTTAGAACCACAAACTAATAGCAAAGATTCTTTCTGTTAATGAAAAAGGTGGGTGGAGCACTTGTCTTTGTGTGCAGGCACAGAGGCCGTCAGATCTCCCTGGAGGGCCCATAAGGCAGCTGACGCAGTGCTGGGAGCCGAGCTCAGGACCTTTGGAGAGTAAGTGCTCTTTGCTGCAGACCCACCGCCCCAGACCCTAGTGCAGGGCAACTATTCAGAAAGAAGACAGGAGAAAGATCAGCAGCCTTTGCTCTTAGTCAGGGTGATACTCTGCATTTCCCACCTCCCTGTCTTCACCACTCAGTACCTGCTTCCTGTGGTGCCTCGCCCGCACAAGCCACTGTGTGCTAGCATCCCATCCCGACATGCTCCTGGCTTGTGTCCTCTACATTGCAGACCCCACTTGTGCCTCCATGGTCAATTCTGTTTCCTGGTGAGGAAGAGTCTGTCAGATTATGCTGCATGCCCCAAACTCTGCACTAGAACCTTGACAGTGACTATGTAGATGGCAACAAATGTCCAAAAGAAGTAGACGTTTATGTTATGGGAATGGGGAAGCAACATTCATGAGGAGGTTCCAGGATACCCAGGAGTCAGTTCTCTCCTCCAACCAAACAGGCACCAGGAAATGATCTCAGGTCACCTGGCTTGGGTGCCAGCATCTTTACCAGGTGAGCCTGCCTGCCTGCCTGCCTGCCTGCCTCCCTCCCTCCCTGCCTGCCTGCCTGCTTGCCTGCCTGCCTTTAATTTTTTAGATAAAATACTCTTGAGCAAGGTTGAGACAAAGCAAACAGTGTGGCCCTACTTATGGGAAACACGTTCTGAGTATGTAGACACTGCCCACAACTGCAGGGCCACATGGAGTCCCTCCTGCCCACTCACGTAGACCAATTTACTCTTCATGTTCCTATCAGTAGATCCCCTACTCCGACACCCTACACCCCCCTCCTCTTCTTCCCCAGAGAGCGGGGCCCCAAAGCTGAGGTGTATCACCCTCCAGGAGCTGCGGTAGCAGGGACGTCACCCTAAGGCCAGGCACTGATGCACAAGGTGTGGCTGAGTGGATAAGCGGAGAAGCCTTCCATGTACATTGTCCAGGATATCCAGGGAAGCTCACCAGCAGACAAACTGCTTTAAGAATTCTGTCAGCCTAAAACTATAACCGCAGGCCAGTGGAGGAGCCAAAAGTACCCCAGGGTCCTTACACAGTACTAGCAAAGCCATGGATACAGAACCCAAGTCAGCAAGCTTCATTACTATGGTTACAGAGCATGAAGTTAGGAATAAAAGACCAAATTCCTCCTGGGTTCCTGTGACCAAGATCACAGCTAACTGGGAGAGCCAGCCCTCCATTAAAGAACTGAGTCCAAGAACAAAAGCTGGGGGGAAATTCCACAAAGACTCTACAAGCTTTGTTTCAAAATGCAATTAGTCAGTATATAAACATGCTGTGTAAACAGAAGTTCTACTTCTAAGCCTCATCTTCTCACCAACACAGCTCGAGGTTGTAAGAGCCCGTCCCACTTTTCTTTTGACCAGACATGGTTTCGTGAAGAGCAAAGAATGCTATCTAATCACTTCTTCGCCCTGGAACACGACTTTCAACCCACAGTGCTTCAAAACTTCTCTGTGGTGCAAGCCCAATCCTAGTAAGTTTTTCCACAGCAGCAGCTTTCCGAACACTTCAGCAACTTCAATCTCAAGGCAAACTACAGAAGAAAGGCCAAGAGCAAAAGCCTCCTCCCTTAAATGCAGACAGATGGTTTATATAAGCAGACTAAACCACTGAGTGAATTTCCTACGCATACGCTGACTACTACACTGACTTGCAGGTTCCACTGTAAAAATCTTTTAAAATTATCATTCTTAAGAAGATAAAATAATCATTAATATACAAACTAAACCTGTAGGAAAGGTTTTATAATGCTCTTTTACTAGGGCTGCAGAGGGTCACTTTTGACCAGTTAGAAAGCCTAGTATTTGAGGACAATCACAGTGGCCTAGTTTGGTAATTTTACCAATACTGCTCTCAATACTCGATCATAACACTAAACTTTGCCGACAAACAGCAGTCTGAAATGAAAGCTCACCAGCAAAGCTGTCTGCCTTGGGGTGACATGAGGGGACAGGAGCTCTGGTCATTAGGTGAGTAGGACATCACTGCTCAGCTCTGGGATAGATAAGATCAAGAGGTTCTGGAGTAAGGGCATTAGGCGGGTTTTAACAGGTTTCAATACCAAAAGCAGCTTGATCCAGGAAGGAAAAGCAATTGCATATAACGGCTATTTCTACAAGCCTACCAGCTAGTGTAAGAACCCTTCTTAGTATAGGGGTGACCACCTATGATTCCAGGATTTGAGAAGCTGAAGCAAGAAGATTGAAGTGAGTTCAAGGCCAGCTAGTCTACAAATACACAGTTCTAGGCCAGCCTCAACTACAGTTAAGATCCTGTCTAGGGGGGTTGGGGATTTAGCTCAGTGGTAGAGCGCTTGCCTAGCAAGCGCAAGGCCCTGGGTTCGGTCCCCAGCTCTGAAAAAAAGAAAAAAGAAAAATAAAAAGATCCTGTCTAGGAGGGAAAAGGAAAAGAAAAGAAAAGAAAAAAAGAATTTCTATCATTCCAGCACTAAAGAACAGAGCCAAGAGGATTGCTACAAGTTCATAGCCAGTCTGACTTAACAGCAAGTAACAGGCTATCTTAGCTACTGTTCTATTGCTGTGAAGACATCATAACCACAGCAACTCTTATGAAAGAAAGCATTTGACTAGGGGCTTGCTGAGAGTTTCAGAGGCTCGGTCCATTGACATTGTGGCTAAGAGGGTGGTGGCATGTGTGGTACTGAACCAATAGTTGAGCGCTACATCCTGGTCCATAGGCTGAGACAACACTGGGCTCGGATGGGCTTCTGAAACCTCAAACCCAAGCCCCAGTGACATACTTCCTCCAAAAAAGCCACATGTACTCCAATGTCAAACCTCCTAATCCTTCTAATCCTTTCAAAGAATGGCACTCCCTATTGACTAAGCATTCAAATATATGAGCCTATGGGGACCATTCCTATTCACACTAATAACATGGGTCACCCAGGGCTACATGGCAAGTGTGTGTGTGTGTGTGTGTGTGTGTGTGTGTGTGTGTGTGTGTGTGAGAATCACCGCCTTGCCTTCACTGAGGATTTCAAGGATGATTACATGAAAACATTTGGGCAAGTCCTGAGTGGAGTTGATGAGACTCATATTCTACTCGCTGATACTTATCGGTGGGAAATCTACTGGCAGTATTTACATGGAAAACACCGTCAGGGAGCAAGCCCTGGGGTAGGGGCGTGACTCTGTCTCTTTAGCTCAGAGATTAGTCAGAACCCATTTTCCATTTCCTCTCTACCAGTGGCTCCCCAGCCTCCGAGCACTCTCTGCACTCTGCTCTGCCAACAAAGACCCAGCCTACAGCCATGTCAGCTAGCCCAGGTCAGCTATCACGAAACTCAGGGTAAAGGGGGTGAGGGCGCCTCCTTCATGCCAAGTATGCAGCTCACCTAGCAACCTTCTTCACCGCCTTGCTGTGAAAGGGGAGAAAGGAGCAGGGACTTATTCTTCAGCACTGGAATGTGGCTAAACCCTGATAAGAAGCTGCCAGTATCAGCTCACTGTGGGCTATACTGGCCCACAGCTCCATCAACAGCACAGTCGAGACAGTATGCAGGCATCCACTGTATTCTACCTACATTGTATGTGCTAAGAAAAGGTAAATGACTGGAAAACTAAAAGTGCCCCATACTAGTGATGATGACAGAACTCAAATTTAATGTAGCCAAAACAACACCAGACACAATAAGACAGGAAAAAGTCAAAGAACAGAGTTGGCTCCTTGGAACACTGGTGTGTGTGTGTGTGTGTGTGTGTGTGTATAAATAAAATTATATATATCAATACAGAAAAAGCTCAAAGCTAAAGACTGAAAATGATTGAAATGACCCAGTTTTGCAAAGTAAAATCACATATATTAAACAAAAAATGACTGGATGTATTAAATATCAAATGTGGTTCTCTCTGGGTAACAATAAAGGATTTTTCTTTTCCTCACTGTTTGATAACACTGCCACATAATTCCGAGTCTTGAAAAGAATAAATCTGGGCCTGGATTCCTTCCAAGCAAGGGTGGGAACACAATGCCACGCAACAAAGCCCAGGAGGACAAGGGCTCTGTGACCCTCGTCAAGGCATTCACCTAGGTCACAGTGCACGCTCGGTACACAGGAGCCACACACTGTACTAGCCAGGGCACACTTCTAGTGCACTAGATGACAAATGCCAGGAGGTGAAGACAGAGCTAAGCCCAAAGTCTGTAAGAACTCTTCAAGAAGTCGGCACTGGTTGGGGATTTAGCTCAGTGGTAGAGCGCTTGCCTAGGAAGTGCAAGGCCCTGGGTTCGGTCCCCAGCTCCGAAAAAAAAAAAAAAAAAAAAAAAAAAAAAAGAAGTCGGCACTGAAAAATTATTTATCTGGCTGTCTACGTCTTCAAAGTAGATATTCGAGTTTGTAGAGGAGAATGAAGAGTTTTCTCCAGGGTGTCATCAATATTTTATGATGTGTAAGGTACGCTTTTTATTTGTATGTGTGACTCTCTGTACATGTGCATGCATATCTGTGTGTGCGCGCTCTCATGTGTGAGCGTGCATGTGTGCATGTTTTCACAGAGGCCAGAGGAGGGCACTGAAGCTGCAGTTACAGGCAGTTTTGAGCTAGCGGTCAGGTGTGGGCCACCCAGTGTGGGTGCTGGAAAACAAACTTAGGTCTTCCACAAGAACAGCCACTACTCCCAAGAGTCATCTCCCAGAGCTGTGATTTACATTTTAAGTACATCTTCATGGACCATCTACAATCCCAAGGTGGTCCATCACTTGCCCCAAAGACCAGTTAATACCTATAACGATCCTCCTGCCTGGGTTCCAGTTACCCCTAACTCAGAAGATGCCAGAGAACCGACCCATCAGCACACCAGAAGAAAGAATAAGACTGAATTAAGACCTCAAGATCCTGGGCACTTAAGACTCTAGCCAATCTCCAGTACTAGGAAAGTGGATCTGACTTCAACATGGCTTTCAGGAGCATCAGGCCACATACAACTAAGCCTCCTGTGTGGAAAAGCTGGGCTGACAAAAGAAGCCACTGTCTACTGTCACTAATATTCCTTTTTTTTTTTTTAAGAGCATTTATTAAGAGTTCAAGCTCCCTCCTGTTCCTTGGAAATACAAACACAAGAGACCTCATTTTTTTCAGTTTCTGCATCTGTAGGTTCAATCAACTAATTTCCAAAACATCTGGAGCCAGGTGTGGTGGCACATGTCTTCACCCCAATCACTGAGGAGGCTGAAGCAAGAGGACCACGAGGATAAGGCCAGCTTGGTCTACGGTGAGATCCTGCCTCAAAAACCTTAACAGCGATAGAGCACAGCACTTGAGTGCTTGCCTCACACATGCAAAGCCCTGGTTCACTCTTCAAAACTCCAACAGCTGCCTGGCAGTCGAGGTGCATACCTTTGGTCAGGGCACTCAGGAGGCAGAGGCAGGAGGAACTCTGTTAGACCAGTCTGGTCTACAGAGAGTTCCAGGGCAGCCAGAGCAACATAAAGACCCCATCTCCAAAGACAAACAAACAAACAAAGCAAAATAAAGTTCTTTCTCTACTCAGCATGTGCTTGACTTTTCCTTTTTTTTTTTCTTTTTTTTTTTTTCCGGAGCTGGGGACCGAACCCAGGGCCTTGAGCTTCCTAGGCAAGCGCTCTACCACTGAGCTAAATCCCCAACCCTCCTTTTTTTTTTTTTTAATTATTTTATTTTATTTTATGTGCATTCATGTTTCACCTGCATTTGTGTCTGTGTAATGCTGTTGAATCCCCTGGAACTGGAGTTAGAAATTTGTCAGCTGCCAAGTGGGTGCTGGGAACTGATCCTGAGTCCTCTGGCAGAGCTAACCCTGTGCTCTGCTTGGCTGAGCCATCTTTCCGAGCTGGCACTGGCTTTTCTTGCCATTAGTCCCCTAAAGCTTACACTGTAATGATAAAACACCACCAACATAGTCTCAAGTGTGAGTAAACCAAAGGTAGTTAAATACCCATGGAAGGATGTGCAAAGATCACTCGTAAAGTCTGCTGCGTCAGGGATGTGCAAAGATCACACGTAAAGTCTGCTGTGCCAGGGCAACAGTGATGAGCTGAAGGCATGGAGTTAACAGACAATTTATCAGAGCTGAGCATGGTGGTGAACATCTTTAATCGCAGCACTCAGAAGACAGAGGCAGACAGATCTCTGAGTTCAAGGCCAACCTGGTCTAGAAAGTTGAGTCGCGTGGCAGCAAGGGCTAAGCAGAGAAATCCTGTCTCAAAAAAATTTTTAAAAAGGGAAAAAAATGTATCAGAGCAAAGAAAGTGACACTGACACTCAACCACACACATGTGTACACACATGCAACAGTCAATCAATCAATCCTTAAAAATATGGCCAGAGGATGGGTCAGTGGGTAACTATGCTGCCACACAAGCCAGGCAACGTGGCTTGAGTTGTTGGGAGGTGAAAAGAGAAAGCAGCATACTCCGAGAACAATTAAAAACGTATCTTAAAATATTTTACAAGGAAAGACATAGATGTAGCAAGCAAATTCTCAGAGAGAGAGAACCATGCCCTGAGAGGGAATGGGTATTTTGCTATGTGAGGGAAGTTACGAGTTCTTACTTCATGCACTGTCCATGTGGAAGCTTACTGGGCACTTTACCGTCTTGTTAGGGAATAAATACTCGAGTGCCATCTGTGTTGCTTGAGACTGGCCACTCAGGTTAGGCTCTAAACGTTCGTATCAGACATCACAAGTCACTAGGGTCAGAGGAGTCACGGTGTTGAAGAGTGCGGAGTTCGGCTTCTTATCTCTACAAATAGAACTTTTTTATGAGGCACTTGAATGTCTGTAAATTTTAGTATAGAGAAGAACCAACCTTCCGTGGACACTACAATGCTGAGACAGTGGTGCAGAGGTGGCCTTCTCATAGACCGCCCAGTCCTTTATGATACCATCAGCATAACTTGGATCCTGCTCTGTGGGAGGACAGACTCTGACCAGAGCCAGCTAGCAGGCAGAGTTGACATAGACACATTACTACACCCAACCTTTTGTAACTCTTCCTTCCCTCAACTGGACTTGGGCCACTACTCACCACACCACCCCCTTTCTACTCCCCTCTGTCAGAGGCTGACTGGTCAAGTGGCCACACCTGTAGTTCCAGCACGTGGGAGGCTGAGGCGGGAGTCCAACCTGGGCTGGCCAGAGCTACATACGGACCTAGCACAGTGCCATCAAAACAAGCAAGCGGCTCCCTCTGCACAGGATGAAAGAAGCTTAGTTCTTTACCTAACACCTGGCAAACAGAATATTATTCTCTAACAAATGTCCCATTTTCTTGTTTTTCAACCTTTGACAGTGGATGGTAATCCCTGGTAGCATTAACGGCTTTGCTAATTAACATAATAGACATTAGAGGTGGGTGGGCTTTTGTTTCTCAGTGATCAAGAGATATGACCTAGTCAGACATGGTGACTCTCCTTTAATACCAGTACTTAGGTAGCAAAGTTTTGAGGCTCAGGTCAGTCAGAATTAAATGATGAGATGGGTCTACAAACAAACAAACAAACAAACCTGTAAACTAGGCGCTGTGCCACACCCCTGCAATCCCATCACTGGAGAGAGGCAGAAAGATCTAGAAGATCAGGGTAACCCTCAGGTTGAAAGCCAGTGTGGGTTACATTAGATCTAGTCTCAAGAAAAAAGAAAGAAAGGGGGGAGGGAGAGAAAGAGGGAGAGGTGGATGGAGGATGTGTAGACCAGTCTGTTAACATCCGGGCCCTTCTGCCCTTATGAGACCCAGCTGCAGAGACAGGGCTGAGCCTTTACTCTGTCAGTGGCCATCACAGACTGAATCTGTCCACGAAGCCCTGCTAGTGTGGCTGCCTCAGCCCATTCAGAATTAGTGAAATTCTCCCTACTCGAAGGTGCTCACACTGCCCCAGAGAACTTTTCGTGCACTATGCACACTGCAGCATCAAAACAGGCAAAGAGCTTCAGGAAAAGCTGCAGGACCAGCAGAATGTTTGTGAATTTGGCAGAACTTGAGTCTCTAACTTGGTGTCTGTAACTTGGACCAAATAAGAAGGAAGAAACAAAAGTCGCTCCCCTTTCCCTACTAGTAGGCAACAATGTCTACCAGGAAGCCCCAATCTCTGAATACTCAGACGGCCATTCAGAGCAGTCGCATATTTACGCCACATACTAATAAGAAAACCAGGACAGCTGTCAAGCAGAGAAGTCAGCCAACTGCAGCCTGGAGGACCAGTGTGGAAGGTCTGGACATATTCAGCCTATTGGGCCATTGTTTTGTACTTTCAGTTGCCTCACCTGTGGTAAACAGGGCTGTTGTCCAGAATGATGATATATTTATAAAACAAGACAACATAGTGGGCACTGAAATAGATTTCTGTCATTATCACCACCAGCAGGGTCACCACCAGCCTCACGATTATCAAGAATGCTTATACTTGCCTGCAGGAAACCCTGACAACTCTTACTCTCAAACTGTCTTGGAAGAACTGTCTGTACATATATATTTTAAGTATGCATCTCATGTCACCTCTAACAGTGTGTCACAGCTCTCTGACACCCTCATTTTCAACCAGTCTCTAAGTCAGAGGAGCAAGGAAGCTCTCTACTTACCCTGTATCTCTAGAGTCTCACCCAGGAGGTGCTGCATGGCTTCTCCCCAGCCACCCCTCCGCCATTAGCATCCATTAACCAGCATCCAAGCAAATCTGAGTATCAAGAATTGATAGAGCAACCATAAAAGAGAGGACTGGCAGAGTAATGTCACAGGTAATCCTCATACAAATCTAAGTATCATCCCACCCATTGTGCAGATAAGGAAAACTGAAGACACAAAGGTGACTTTATCTCGAAGAACAAAACAAACAAGCCCAAGTCCTTTTCTCTTCTCCACACCCATTTCTAATCCATCTCCGCCTCTATAAAGTCCTTAACACCCCACTGTACCCACTCCTGCAGCTAAAGCCTCACTGAAGGTAGCATGCTCCCTCTTCCCTGGACTACATAAAGATGGCTGCCAGAACGCAAGCTCCCTCAGGAAGGGATCTGTGTTCACAGCAGAGCCTCAAACACAGCACATACAAAGAAGCGTGGCTCACAGAGAAGCAATACTCACCTCTGGGGCTACAGAAATGTCCACTCTATTGAGAGCTTTGCCTGCTCTTGCAGAGGACCCAGGTTCGAGTCCTAGCACCCACATGGCAGTTCACAACCCTCTGTAACCTCCAGGGGATTCAAGACCAACACAAGAACAGGGCCCAGCACCTGTGCTTGTAAGGAAGTAGGGGCTCCAGAGGGTTCCCCCAGAGCCATCCCCAGGGGAACCAACACCTTCTTCTGACTTCTGAGGGCATCAGACAGGCACATGGTACACGACATGCATACACATAAATGAAAATATGTATACATATATACATGTATGTATGTATGTATGTATGTATGTATGTATGTATAAATAGAAAGTGACTATAGCCAGGCATGATAACACAAAGAAGTAGAGGGAAAAGAAGAATCAGGTGTGTAAGGCTCGTCTCTGCTTCAGAGTTTGAAGCCAGCCAAGTTAAACGAGGAGAAAAGAAAACCCACCTTGTAAGCAGGTGTATCAGGTAGTGCAGACATTTAATCTTTTCACTTGGGAGAATGAAGCTGAAGAATTACAAGTTTTGGGCCAGCCTTGCCTACATAGCAAGACCTGGTTTTTAAGAAATAAACAAAAAGACGTATTTACTAAATGAACACATATGGATACTTGGACTGTTTCCTTCGGTCACCTCCCTTCTCCCTGCCAGTCCAGCCTTCACAGTACCCAAAGCAATCTTCCCAGTCCTACCCAGCCCACAGCTCATCCTCGCTCACTATGCTCCTCTCGCTACCATCAGAGTAAAACCCAAACTCCAGAGAGGATCTGTCAGATCAGCACTAGGACCCTTGTACAGTTCCTCCTGTTGTGGTGACCCCCCCCCAGCCATGAAATTATTTTTATTGCTACTTCATAAGTATAATTTCACTACTGTAATGAATTGTAAGGTAAATATGTTTTCGAGTGGTCCTAGGCAACCACTGTGAAAGGGTTGTTTAATCCCTATCCCCATCCCCATCCCCAATCCCACCCTCCCCATCCCCATCCCCATCCCCATCCCCTCCCCATTCCCCAACCCCACCCCTACTCCCACCCCCACCCCCGCCCCCTCCCCTGACCAGATTCGGCCCACAGGATGACCACCACTGTTAGATACATGGCAGGAACAGGCCGCACCTGTGCTTGTAAGGCTAACATCTCTTCAAGCTGAATTTTTGATTGTTTCATTCAAGGCCTTCCAGAAGACTGATAAGTAGCCATATGAAACAGCAAAAAAATCTAGATTATTAGAGGTGTTCTATTTGCTCACTGTAATCTCAACTCCAACCTGGAGACCTTCTCATTAGCCATCCTGGAACCTATTATATAGAAAGAAGCTATCTCAAACTGAGCTCACTCAGGAACGCACCCATCTACACAAGCGGTGGCAAGTCTTTCCAAAATGATCTGCGTAAAACTCCTGAATAAATGCCCTGGTCCCCGTGGGGGCGCAGGAGTTGTGCCCAGTGCTCTTTGCTTGCCACAGTTACCATACTCTCTGGCTCCCGCAATGCCCAATGACTCTCGCACTCCCCAAGGGTATGACTCACTGTGTGGGATTACAGGCCGACAGACTCCATTCATATCTGGCCCAGCGAGTTCTCTCACCTAGGCTTAGTCCAGCCCCCATACTCTCTCCATTATATCTCCTTTCTAGAGACATTTTCTCACACAAGCTTCTCATCCAACCCTCCAAAGGCTGTTTTACTACCCAGTCTGTTACAAGACTACTGGATTTATTGTTGCAAGACTACTGGATTTATTGTTGCTGTTTACATGTTTATGGAATGTCCTTACACTTACGTACACACAGGTCACTGCCAGCAGATGTTTGGCTTCCTACAATATATCCTCCTCAGAGCATTTAGCAGGTGCTTGTACACAACATGTATACAAGTGACAGACTTAGCTTCTGGTGACTGTGAGGCTCGAGGGGTTCATTTTGCACTAGGGGCTGAATCCAGCCAAATGCATGCTGGGCAAGCACTCTAACTTTAGCTAAACCTCACACCCTCACATAAACTCCTGTCAGAGGCTCAACAGTCCCTCCCAACTATATAAAATCCTGGTGTGTGTGGCTGCTCACCACAGTGAGACCCTTCCGCAGCAATGAGAAAGCAGAAGTTATAATCCTGTGGGGAATGGACAGGACCTGGTACTTTCCAAAGTCCTAAGAGGGGGATTTTGGAAACAAGTCATAAATCCTAGCAAAATATCACTCATACCAACATTTTTTCAGAAACTCATTTAAGTACTAACAATAAGTCCCAGAACCTGATCTCAAGCACCTGTCAGGAAAGAGCTTCAAGAGAGAAGCGCAGAAAGCCCCAAACATATGTAATTACTGTACAATGAGAAGTGTTGCACTAAATTGAGAGCATCACCAAAAAACAAGAAAAATGGATTTGTAGGTGTCGCTCAAAAAGCACTTGCAGAAACTAGACCCTATGTTCCATTCCAGCACCAGAGAGAGAGAGAGAGAGAGAGAGAGAGAGAGAGAGAGAATTTGCAATTTTCTGAAAACAATCTTTTCTGGCCCCTCTTGGTCTAAATAGCCTGGATGAGACACATTCCTTCTCTCCTTCCTTTCCTGACATTGAGGGGAGGGGCATCATTTTACTTCAAATCAAAAAGCCTCAATTTCCTCGTCTCTGGAAATGCCGGATTGACTGACTGCATGCTATTCACAGTTTTAGACCTCAGGAACCAAGAGACTCCACAGGGCCACCTCAGAGGACAGAACAGACTATTGGCCACTAAAACCGATTGGTCCAGAGACACAGCTTAACCCCTACAGCACGTACAGTTGCTCCCTATTGTCCTAACGTTCAAAGTAAACAAGACCAGTCCGGAACTTGAATGCTCAGCCACCGCGACCAGATTCGAGGTTTTGTTTTTGTTTTTTTATAACCCCTTAAAACCTAACAAAAAGACAACACGGGAGAAAAGCATCCAGATGGCTTTACCCAGTTCTCTGTTGTTTTTCTAACCCTGCAGGAAGAAGGGAAATTAGCATTAAAGGGCTAAAACCTAATAATTCTCTCCAGTTAGGAGCCGCCTATGGTTTGGATATCATGAATTTAACTGGCAAGATTACAAAACAGGTTCCAGCAAGATGAGTTGCAAAGAAGGGAGCTAAGACTCATGCCCAGTCAGGGTTGGGTAGGGTCTGTTCGGTAAACCCAGGAAGCAGGGCTGAGCCTTCCCTGTGCCCAGACTTGTGTCCGGGAATTTGCAAATCAGATATCCAGACGTTCTCGTGAATACAGAGCCCCACGTTCTAAACTTGGAGATGCCAAACGCGGTCGCCCTGCCCGGACTGACGAGTTGTACTCCGAGTATAAAAACAGAGATCTTGTCCAACCCCACGTTTTTCCTGGGTTTATCCCACAGGCAGTGCAGTGGCAGGAGAGCTGCGGAGCTCAGAGCCCCTACTGGAGGCTTCGACAGGAGGTTACAAGTCCTGAGAACCGATGGATCCTCAGCTCCAGACCCGCTCGCCCCGCCAGCCCGGAATCCCGGAGGCCGGACTCCGAGGTCGTCGGGGTTGCCTCTTGGGCTTCCCCGTGCCCCTTCCCGCCTACAGTGTTTCCTGAACCCGAGCGCGGCTCGGGTCCGCGGTTCTGATAACCCGCGCAGCAGCCCACCTCGCTCACCTGGCCAGCACAGCACCGGGCAGACATCGCCGCGGCCGACGACCTCCGGACCCTGCCCGCTGGGCCCGCCACTCGCGTCCTCTCGGCTGGGTCCGCAGCGCGCGTCAGAAGAAGCTGGTCTAGCTTCCCAGCCCGGAGTCCAGTAGCGCAGCTGAGAGCTGTGTACCGTGGCCTGAAAACAACCGCCGCCAAGCCCCGCCCCACAGCACAGGCCCCGCCCCGAGACCGCCCCGACTGTAGGTTCCGCCCACATCCTAAGCTCCGCCTCTGGACAGGGCCCGCCCCTTTCCGGGCAGCGCAGTGGGCTTCTTCCTCTCTGGCGCTTCCGCCAGGGTGCACCGAGGCAACGCCATTTTTACAAGACCCCTGGATTTATCGACCTGCCGGGTTTCACGGCGCCCCTCCGCTTGCCTTCACTAATAAAAACTGGAGTCCTAGAGAAAGACTCCCTCCCGACTCTCCTGCGTTGGTCCCACCACGAAGGCGCCACTGATACCAGACTGCGATCGCCTTACTCCTCTGAGGCATCTGCCAGATCCAAGTTCGGGAAAGCCCTCTTGCTCCCAACCCCCTCATATGCCAGGTCTACCCAGGTGCCTGTCGGTTCCACCTGCTGTTCCCGGGGAGCTCTGGGTCTCTGGTCAGAGCGCTGACCGAGAGTTGATCTCAGATCCAGGGACTCGGTTGGGGTCCTTGTTTCCTCTCACCTGACCCACGCTGAAAGGAAGATTCTAAAGATTGCTTGTTGGATGCCAAGGGAGACCAAGTTTTGCTCTCTACCTGAATCTCTTCTCACAGTTACTTCAAATGTAAAACCATTTCTGTTAGCATGAATTTTACTCCAATTCCTTTTTTTTTACTGAAAGACTATTTCAGATAAACATTGCTGTACCCATGTGAGGAAAGTAACAGCGGAAGGCAAAGCAGCTTAAATAGCTTGCCCTAAAGTCTCAGGAAGTGAAAAGGCAAAGCAAACAATCCTAATCTCTTCCTCAGGGAAACGACCCAGGGCTTCATCTTCGCTGGACAGAGCCTTTGCCTGTAGTGTCTTGGAAACTTTAGGAGGTAGAAACTAAAGAAAACGGTTTTTGATATACCTGCTTTAGTTATTACCAGCGCTGAACCTTCCAGCGTCTTAAATCCAGGAGTTTAGACTAACACACACTACGGAGCAGGCCCCTACTTGGGGGCAAGAAAAGTTATGAAGACAGTGGCTGTAACTAAAAATAAAAGGGTGTGTGAGGAGCAACTTGCTGGGTAGCAGCCTGTTACTCGGAGCCAGGGCCTCGGTGGGGCTTCACAGTGAGCTTCATTGTTTGCCGCTGGGCGGTCACTAGACTTAGAACTTCAGCTCCTGGGGAAACCGGTCTGACACCCAAGAGTTTCTGTCTTTGTGGAAACCGCCCGAGAGATGGGGGAGGGGTGCAAACTGTACAAACCTTTGAGCTGGAACTTACCCATTCCTTTAGGAGAATCCTCACCCAGGGTCACTCACTGGGTTAGGATCAGAGATCTGACGGAAACTGTTTTGGTTGGCTTTTGTTTGCTTGTTTTCCAAACCTATGCTAGTGCTTGAGGATTCTGGGAATGTATGTCAGTATGGGGAGGCGGGGGGGGGGAGACTCTTAATGACCTGGAGATAGATAGGGCTTGGAACTCCATGTTAGACAACTTCCTGGCATGCTTGAGTTCCTTCCCCAACGGGCCAAAAATAATAAATAGCTTGTGGACATGTCAAATGTACACTAAGGTACCCCAAAAACGTTAACAAAAGCCTGAGCTTCTGGAGTCAGGAAGTTGCAAAATCTAACTTCACTAAGAACAGGCTGGATACCATGGCCTCTTTGAGGGAGCCCTGGATTTGATGCCCAGCCTGGTTAACATGGGATATATTTGTGTGACTTTGGGAAATAATAGTGCAGTTACTATACACATTTACTGTGAAATCTTTGAAGCTCTGACTTAACCATCACTTGTATTCGTGAGTGTGTTTAAATGAACTGAAAAAAAAAATAGTAATTTGTGATTTTTGTCTTCTGGCCTCAGCCCCTTCAAGAGCCATGTGAGCTATGGTGCAAACACCATGTCATGCACAGCAGCCGGCTTTACTGTTTGTGGACTGGGATGTAGCTCAGTGGTAGGATGTTTGCCTGGTGTGAACTGAAGTTTCCTGAAGAAGCTATGTGGTGCCTCTTTCTCAGCACAGTCTGGATGAACCTTCATGATTTCAGAAAGATGGGATGTTGCAGATGGAAAAAAGTTATCTTGAGCTGTCTTTGGTCCTCTTACCATTTACTGCCCACCTCCAGTATCTATTAGGTCAAGCCTTTGGAAGGTACTGCTTGTCAGAGAGCGCTAGCTAGCTTCCAACCATAAGGATGAGTGTTATGAACGCATCTGAAACCTGTAGCTACTACTCATATAATCCTTCTCATATAATACCCACCCCCCCAAGTGCTTGGTAAATACATTGTTACAAGTTTCTTTTGTTCCCAGAATCTAAAAGTTCATGTACCCTCATCTACAGCAGAATGTCATTCAAGTCAACCTGAAACTGTTCCCAGGCCGTGGTTATTCATATTTAACCCTGAAAGATCCCCGTTTGATATTAGTGCAGCCATTTCTTAAGAATGAGAATCTTTTAAGCTGGCCCTTGCTTAGCCCCTAGACGTTAGCCAATAGACCAGAAAGTACAGAAAGCACATTCCCACCCACTCTCTAGGAAGCTGCTGGACCATAAGAACAGAGGGTATAGAACATATTTACTGCAGGGCAATTACAAGACAGGAAACATCTCTGGGAAGCTAACTGAACACTATAGAAGTGAGATGTCCTTGGTACTGAATGCAGCTGTGCTGACATAGCTATAGCCTTGTCCTAGGAACTCCAGAAGAGAAACACCTGCCAAGACAGATATCCTTGGTCCTTGTCCTGGGAACCCCAGGATAAGAAAACATATATCAAGTCAGACGTCCTTGGTACTGAAATAGCTGCACTGATGTGGTTACAGCCTTATCCCAAGAATTCCAGGACGAGAAACGTCTGCCTAGTTATCCTTGACACCGAAATAGCTGAGCTAATGAAACTGTGTAATCTTAAATGACTATTTAAGCTGTACATTTCTATTGTTCGAAGCTCTTCACATCCCTCCTGCGTGAGGACCGTGTCGAGCCCCAATGCATTGGTATCCCAAAGTAAACCTCTTGTTTTTACATCAAGACTGAGTCCCGTGTGTTTGTGGAGTGGTGAGTGTCCTCAGGACTGGAGCGAGAGTCTCCTCTGTCTGAGGGTCTTTCAGAATAAGCTAGCTCTTGTTCCCTTGAGAGTAAGAGCTGTTTCACATCAATAATAACATGCACTAAGTCCCAAGTTCCATTCCCAGAAACATAAAAAGAAACTTCGGCAACAGAGAAGAATCATGTAATGGTTTGGAGTGCAAGTTTAATAGAACGTAAGAGCCTATAGAGTCTGAGAGATACAGCACTTGCCTAGCATAACAGGAAGCCCTAAGTCCAGCAACACCAAAGGCAGCCTTGTGGCTGCCGAAGTTATTAAGGCCTTCGTGAAGCTCAAGAAGACGAACCCCCAGCCTCTGCTGCCTATCCAGGGGTCTTGCTTCTGTCATCGTTGCCAAGCCCAGGAAGAATGCATGCTGCTATGTGGCCAGGACTAGCTCAGAAGTTCAAGGCCAATTCTCTAGCCAAAGTGGGCAGTAACTTTGGTTCCACATCCAGCCTAACTCTGCCTTGAGCTCAAACTCCCCACGGTACCCAGCTCCTACAGTCTCCTTAATACGAACCTCCACGCTGAAGGACTGGGCTGACCCGTGGACCGCCTTTGGCTTGTTGTTTGCTACTTATACAAAGAAACTACACAGGATTGTAAGCGGGGAGAAAAAAAAGAAAGAAAATCTGTGCGAATTCTTCCTCAATCTTTGATCAAAGATCACAGATAACTGTGGCCAGAAGCGGTTTCCTCTCCTCCCCACTCTGAGGACTTGTCTTGTCAGAAGCACCCTTTATATTTATGGTTCACTAATAAGAACAGAGGTACTGCTAGGAGACCAACAGGAACAGTGGCACCCTTTTTTTTTCTTTAACTAGTCTGCATACTTTTTTTGAAGCAAAACATGGTATTCCTAACTTGAAGGTCGTCGTACAGTCAGGGCCCTTTGATGCGGCTCTCTCAGGAACAAGCAATAACATCTATTTTAGTCAGATTGTAGTTCTTGGCAGACCAAGTAAAATAGCCTCCCCACAAAAATTTTCTTAAATTAGCTAAACTACCTTTAGTTTCTACAATATAATTATATATAAATGTACGTATAAAACTATAAATAAGTAGCTTGTAATTTGCTTTTTTTCCTCTCTTGAACTTGAAGCCCTTTTTTTTGATAGAGGTAAATATTTAAAACTACCACATACTGAAATGAAAGCAGTGATTGTGTGTGTGTGTGTGTGTGTGTGTGTGTGTGTGTGTGTGTGTTATTAAACAAAATATAGACCTTTTTTTTCTGAGACAAGACCTCACTAGGTAGACCCGGCTGGCCTCAAACTCACAGAAGTCCACAGTGATCTCAGTACTAGGATTAAAGGTGTGTGCCACCAAGCCAGGCACCCTCTTCAGAAACTTTTTTATACAAAATTTAGGAATTTTCATTACAAATTTAGTTTCTAATTCAAGAATTGATTAAAACCAGATAAAAACATAGCCCACTAACAACTTCGAGGAAGGAAGCTAATGAAGCACTCTATTCTGTCTGGTTTTGCTGCTGTCAATGTAGGGGATTGAACTCTGAACCTGGCTCACATTACATGAGGCATCTACCACTGAGCTATACACCCCATCCCCTCTGCTGAAATTTAAATACTACAAACAAATTCTTCCTGTGATCTTCCTGTAAAAAGTCTTTTAGGACCTGTATTGGTTGATTGTTTAGTTTCCTTTTGGTTTGGGTTTTTTGTTTTGTTTTGTTTTTTTGTCAACTGGCCACAAACCTAGATGTATCTGGGATAAGGGAATCTTAATTGAGAAAAATGTCTCACCAGCTTGGGCTGTTGGCAAATCTGTGGGGAAATTTTCTTCTTTGGTGATTGATGGAGGACCCCGCTCACTGTGGACAGTGCTACCTCTGGGCAAACGGTCCTGGATTGTAAGACAAAGCAGACTGAGCACATTATGGGGAGCAAGAGGTAAGCAGTGCTCCCCCAAGGCTACTGCTTCAGTTCCTGCCTCCACGTTACCCTCAGGAGTCCTACCCTGTCTTTCCTTAGTGTGGAGTGTAAGCTGGGCATTGCAAGATGAAATAAATCCTTTTCTCCACAAGATGCCTTTTAGTCGTGGTGTTTTATCACAGCAATTGAAAGACTGAAATGGCTGTCATGGAGCGCAGCGTCACAGCGACAGACCTGACCATATTGTCTGGGAGAGTTAATAACTTTGAAACTTTGGGCTGGAAAAGCCATTTAATAGTCAGAGCTTAATGAACTATTGGGAGTTTGAAAGAGAAGAAAATGCTGAGTATAGATAATCAATGCCTGGCTCTCGAAGTTTCAAAGAGAAGTTTAGGAGTCCTTACAGGACTGCCTCAGGGACCTTCTGTATTTTTGAATTGAGTGTCTTTGGTTCTGGTCAGCTGAGGCTGAAGAACTGGCTGTACTTAAGAGTCCAGAACCACTTGAACAGTCAGTGCTCATCTGCTGGGGCCAAAGAACCAGCTAGGACCAAGAAGAGACCAGCATCATTAAGACAGAATCTGCGGTCAACACACAGAAGCTGTGTCTAGAGGGGAGGCACTGCTGTATGTACCTGGTGCTGGTGGCTAAACTTAGTAATGTGTGAGTCACTCCCAGGTGGTGCTGGTTTTGAAGGCATGAAAGGGTCATGGGGAGCCGCCTAGCCTTGGCAGTGTGGGAGGCCGGGAGAGACCATTGGTGGAGATGCAGCCTCAGCTGCAGTAGAAGCCCCAGGACTGAAGCTGAGGTTCAGCAACATGGGACAGGATCAGAGTCCCTGAGGAGAGCCCAGGAGAGGCTGGTGATGAGGATGCAGCCCAGTTGGGTTGGAAACCCCAGTTCTGGGAGATTGCCAGTCCCAGAAATCTGACACTGATGGACTTTGAGTTTTGCTTTGATCTGATTGCAACAGTGCCCTAGCTTTTCCTTTCTAAAATAAGAAATGTGGGGGTTGGGGATTTAGCTCAGTGGTAGAGCGCTTGCCTAGTAAGTGCAAGGCCCTGGGTTCTGTCCTCAGCTCCGGAAAAAAAAAAAAAAAAGAAAGAAATGTGCAACCTTTATTTTATAGGAGCCAACAGCCTCTTTAGAGAGACTTTGGATATTTCAGAGAGACTGGCTATTTTAAAGAAACTGAAAAGTGATAGAGTTTTCAAAGACTAGGGACTTCTAAAAAGTTGGAGTGTTTTATATTGTGATATTAACATCTTGGGACCAAATAAATGGGAAAGGGAAAGTTGTAGTTGCATAGTGATACATAGTTTTGTGTGTCAAGCTGACAATGGGTCATTGGTTGTGCTGGCTAGTTTTGGCAACTTAATACAAGCCAGAATCATTTAGGAAGAGATGATCTCACGGGAGAAAATACTCTCATCAGACTGTAAGAAAACCCATGAGACAGTCTCTCAATTGATGATTGGTGGGGGAGGTCCCAGATCACTGTGGGCAAGTGGTCCTGAGTTGTATAAGAAAGCAGGCTGAGCAAGCCATGGGGAACAAGCCAGTAAATAGCATACGTAACTCCATGGCTTCCGCTTCAGTTCCTGCCTCCAGGTTCCTGCCTTGAGTTCCTGTCCTGACTTTCCTCAGTGATGGAGTGTGACCTGAGAGTTGCAAGATAAAATGAACTCGCTTCCCTACGTTGCTTTTGGTCATGGTGTTTTATCACTGTTGGGGTAGAAATCTTAGCCCGCGCCCAGACAAAGCCAACACAGTCCCACGTGGAAAGGTTTAATGAGAGAAGAAGAGTAGAAGAGAGGAAAGGAGGCCAGCCATGGGCACATGGAGGGAAGGGAGGTGGGGAGAGAAAGGACAGGGAAGAGCAGAGAAGAGCACAGAGAATGAGGAGGGGCGAGCAGCCCCTTTTATAGTGTCAGGCATAGCTGGCTGTTGCCAGGCAACTGTGGGGTGGAGCTTAAACAGAATACCAATAATCACAGCAATAGAAACCTTAAGTAAGGACTTAAATAGTAGAGTTTAATATTGGTTAAACACAGCAGCCAGGTATGGCAGTACACACCTTTAATCCTAGCACTCAGGGTGCAGAGGCAGGTGGATCTCCGAGTATTTGAGACCAGCCTGGTCTACAAAGCAAGTTCCAGGCCAACCAGAGCTACCTAGTGAGACCTTGGAGAGAGAGACAGAGACAGAGAGACAGAGACAGACAGAAGAAAAAAAGAAAAACAAACAAAAAACCCCAATCTTTCAGTAATACACTCATTCCTGCGATTCCAGTATTGAGTATTTAGGGGCAGGATATCGTGAATTGGGGATTAAAATGGGCCACATAATAAATTTCAGACCACCCTTAGCTACACAGATTCTTTTACTAATTTAGCAATTCTAACAACTAATTGAATAGATAACCAGTAAGTTAAGGGGTTTTAGGGAAAAAAAGAGCCCCATAATGTCCCTACCCGACTCTCCTAATAACTATTTCTATTAAATCAATATATGCAAGCTTTAAAACTCGATATTATACAGCAATAAAATGAAAAAATGGTGTCTTTCTGTTTCCACACCCAATTTTTCTGTCTCGACACCCAACCTTCCAGTTCTTTTCCCAGAAGTGCTTCTCCCTATTTGTCTCCATACATTTAAATAATACCATTTCCTTTTTTTTAAATTGATTTTATTTATATTAGTACACTGTCGCTGTCTTCAGATACCCCAGAAGAGGGCATCAGATCCCTTTACAGATGGTTGTGAGCCACCATGTGGTTGCTGGGAATTGAACTCAGGGCCTCTGGAAGAGCAGTCAGTGCTCTTAACCACTGAGCCATCTCTCCAGCCCAATAATACCATTTCCTAACCTGTATACATCAGCTGTACTTACTGTACGGTATCTTGATGTTCCCTGTTGGGGAGAACGAGAATTTTCAATACAGGGAGCACCCCGTCCTACCCACTCTTAAGCAGATCAAAGTTTTCATCAGGTCAACACCACCAGTACAAAGCACTCACAATATAGCCAGAGAGTGGATACAGATGTGGTTTCTTTCTTGCTGATTCGTTCTGTTAAGTTTCTTTTCCAACCCTCTCCCTTTCTGTCTTTCTTGCAGTCTCTCCTTTCAGTGTATCTTAACCTCACAGCAAGACCCAGGGCGAGCTCTACCCCATTAGGTCTCTGGTTTTGAGGAAGTTGTAATGTCAGGACCATAGTGGCAAGCAGTAAGGGAGGAAGAACATTTGCCAGACAGGCTAAACATAGAAAAGACCTTTCAAAGAACAGACAGAAATTCTTAGGCAGAGCCTCAGACCTAGAGAAAACAGTTTTAGAGCAGTAAGGGAAGTTATGTGGTCCAATCTCTTACACCGTTTGTAAGGTAAGCAGTTACCTCACAATCCTGTTGAGTAGTAAATCTTACAACATCAGTTATCTTTTCTGAGGTTATCCATTTCCGGCAAGGCACTGTCCTAATTACGCTCAACTATCAACTGAGACAGCCTAGAGCCAGGGAAGAGCTCACCCGAGGGGCTTCCCAGATCTGACTGACCGTATCTATAAGAGATTGTCTTGTTTGATGTCTGACCTGTCGCAGCAGCAGGAAAGGAAGCTAGAAGAGACACCATGAGTCCTTAGGAGTTAGGCTTTAAACCTTTGAATAGGTATCACAAGCCACTAGTGACAGGCCTCTGTCAGTGTTAGTGCTTGGCTTTTATTTTATTATTAGCCTTTTTGTTTCTATGCAACTCAATTATCTCCTGTCTAAAATTGGAGGAATTAGGAAGTTCGTAAGCAGTAAAATCCTTACAACAGTACCTATCCTGTAATAAATGTTTGACGTTGCATTAAGTTACATGGCTTTCCTTGCACACAGCTTTCATCTTTCTTGACTTGTACATCTAATGTCAAGATTATTATTTTCGAATTTTATTTTTATCTCTTTTGTGTGTTGTGTGTATGTCTGTTCACACACACACACACCACATACACCACCCACACACACACACACACCACACACACCACACACACACACCACACACACCACACACACACACACACACACACACACACAAGTGTGTGTGTGTGCACATTAGCGCATGCCTTGGCTCAGAAGTGGAGGTCAGAGGACAACTTTCAGAAATCTGGTCTCACCCTTTGGAAGCAGAGCCTCTCTCATAGCTTCTACTGCTGCACCGTGCATTCCAGGCTGCCTGGGCTGTGAGCTCTGGCAGCATCTCTGTCTCTACCTCCTGTCTCCCTGCATGAATGCTGAGATGACAGATGAACGCTAACCAGTCTCCCGGGTCCTGATCTACCTGTCTTGTTTCCTCAATGATCAACTATGTCGATTCAGTTTTCCCCAATGGCCCTCTCTTTCACCCAGGGCCTTGCACACTCTTCTAATGTGGGTCCCTTTGGGCTTCTGTAGCACAGCTCCTGCCCTGAACCACGAGGGACACAGAATCCTGTTTGTAGGTTCTTGGTCTAGTTGATAAACAAATCTAAAAACGGAGTCCGAAAGGAACATGTGGACAGTTTAATTGGAATTTGAAAAGAAAAGAAAAACAGACGGGATAGGTAAGCTTCTGAGAGGAGAGATTAGGGTGAACCGGTACAGGTCTAGGGGTTTAGTTAGTACGCAGAAAGGGAAGACGTAAAAAGAGAAAAGAGAAAGCTAGGTCTTCTAAGTTACAACTCAGACACTGGGTAGGCTTAGCGGAGACCGGCAAGTGGCTGCCTAATGGGAGGGGTTTTGAGGAATGTTTGAGTAAGGACAAGGACTCTTCCTCCTCCTGTGTGGGTGAGGGACTCAGAATGGAACTGCTGGCAGGCAGGTGGGTTATCATGCAGCTGCATTTCCTGCTGTCCTCCATTTTCTTATCGCATCTTCAAACACATTTTGTTTCTTTCCACTATCCTGCTCCTTTGGGCTGAGAAGTAAAACTATCTTCTTACCAACCCAAGGTCTCCTCCCTGTCTGGCAAGGAAAGCCCCAGATGTTCATATCCAAAGAGAATTATCTACCACTGACCAACCCAGTCACTGGTAAGGGGCTATCACTAACTGTGTTAGAGGATGTCACCCCACGTTGTTCCTGGGTCCTAAAGGAGTTTCCAACATGGAAGGCTGTCTACATCAGACACGATGGTATCTGGACACGGGCCAGGCCATTTGCAGCACACGGTGGCTTGGATAAGCATGGCCCATGGTGTCTGGAGAGAATCCCCCTCCCATTCCTTTCCTTCTTGCCTATCGTCCCCTGTCACAGGAACCTGACTGTATCCTTCTGTTACTCACTGGCTTTCCAGAGGCCATATTGCCTCTCTTTGGCCTCTTTTCTGATAAAGACATTATCAACTCCACCTAGAACACCTTCTCTTGAACACTGGCCTTCCTTGAGCTGTTGGAGGTAAAAACATATCTGACGTTTCTTTTACCAAATCTTACTGTACCCTCAATCTTCTTCCGGAACTCCTTGATTTCCAGGTTCTGTTTTCTTTGAGGGAGCATCCTGCAGTGTAGCCCAGGCTATCCTCAAACCCATAATAACCCTCCTCCCTGAGCCTCTGAAGCATTGAGGTTGCCTCAGTCACCACTTCAGTTCTCCTGAACACTTCCAAGTCTTCCTTTTTATTCTCCAAGGGATGGAGATGGCTTAGTGATGAAGAGCTCGTTCTGCTCTTGCAAAGAACCTGGGTTCAGTTCCCAGCACCACACGGGGCAGCTCACAGCCATCGGTAACTCTAGCTCCAGAGACTTAGCGAACAGGTGATGTAAGGAAGGAGAGGTTCCTTTGCACAATCACAACCGTTACACACGTCCAGAGCGCCGATGGTTCTGAGGCCCTAAAATGGTGCTTTAAAACTCTGCCTTCATGCCGTAGAGATCCCCCCCCTTTAATCACATCACATAATTAATTTGCCTGGCAACTCCCCTGAGTGTAGACAGTACAAAGGGAAAGACTCGGGCAACCCTCCAGGGAACTCGAATTCCACACTAATGAAAGGGGAGGGAACTGCTCAGCAGGATTTTCAGCCCTGTCCAGCCTCCTGGGGGCACATTAATTTCAATATTTTCGTATGCTCGGATTAGAGTTAGATCAATTCCTGCTGCCGGCAGTAAGGAGACAATGTCTCCCACCTCTAAGAGGTACCGGGGGTGCTCGGGTTTTTACAAATGCTTTAGAAGGGGATCCGATTATTAGCTTGACTCATTTTGCTTCTGTCCTTTTCTGAGTTGTTCTTACCCTCAGCTTATCTTAAAATCCAGAATCACACAGCTGTGATAGGCAGACATCCTATGAGGCAAAGGCACATTACCCCTGCAGCAGCAATTTCCTTGACATTTATAAGGCTGTGAGAAACGTCCTCCAGTAATAACCAGCCAGACTGTGTGACCTGACCTAGACCTTTTATTACAAACGGCCCCAACTCTGCCTTTGTTCTGTTCCTCTGTGCTCTGAAGGCTGCCATTGACCCCTGAACAGGGGTTGGACCTTAGATATGTCTTTCTGGCAGCAAGGAGAGTAAAGTATTTCTTTTTCCCTGTAATTCTCTGGGGATGAGAGGCTGAATCTCATCTGCTAGGATCCCCTGACCTCCCCAGAGTGATACTCCTACCCTGTAATACAGTAACACATTTAAAACTCCTTTGCCTCTTAAATTACGTTGTTGCGCCCAGATTGTAAAAACCCCAAAGAGACCACCAGGAGTCATAACCCGATATAATCACATGAGGGTCTTTATTCAAGCTTGAGCCTGGGCCACCAACCTTCCTGATGGAACAGGAGAGAGGATGCACCCCAGGCCTAAATGAAGGGGTTTATAAAGGAAGAAAAAACACAAGTGGGGGCTTCCAAGCCTTGGCATTACATGAGAGGGTAAAGGAATGGTGGTCTTTCAGCTAATTGGTTTACAGCAGCGTCTGGTTAAACCACAAGGAAGGAGTATACATCAAAAATGAGTACCTTGACCTGGGAAAAGACTTAGGTTTTTCTTAGCCCACTCCATTATCAGCCAGCTGCAGCTGCTGTGTCTACTTTGATGGTGTGTGTGTGTGTGTGTGTGTGTGTGTGTGTGTGTGTGTGTGTTTCCTCAGAGCTCAAGGGAGGGGGCCCTGCCTCTTTAAGGGCAAGTTAACTTAGAATGGAGTCTTAAGAACAAAATGGAGTTTATTCTGCTACCTTAGTCCCTTCAATGTTACAGTCTTCAAGGAGTGTACTGGGGGGTTGCCAGGACTCAAATCCAGGGCCTTACAGATGCTAAGCACACTAACATTTATGCTACCTGCTTACTGCTGAGAAGACTTTAAAGTTTCAGCTTCACTAAGATAAATGTTCGGGGATAAGGATGGAGTTCGATGGACAGAGTGCTTATTTAGCATGCATTTAGCATGGGATTTGATGCCCATCTTGGTTAACATAAGATATATTTGCGAGACTTTGGGAAATAATAGTGCAGTTACTATACACGTCTACTATGAAATCTTAAACAGCATTTCTAAAGATGGTTCGTTTCTCATTCTTCTGCATACCCGGGAAATTTATTCTACTTTGATTTTAAAATTCTGTCCTCAAAGTATTCACTCTCCTTCCTGCTTTCAGTAAGCACAGCTTGTATTTGAGGTTGTCAAAAGAATAAGGGAGACAAAGGCAATATCTCCTGTGGAGAGCACAGCCTATGGGCTGTAAGACACCCAGCAATTAGGATGTCCACACAAGATTTGCCTTTCAAACACGCTCGGTTTAGTCACGCAAACATTGCTTATAGTATCGTGCTAACATAAAAGTTAAACAGACATCTAACCGAGCAAGAAATGAATGGTCGTTTGGGAAGAAATGCTATTGTACGGTTCTACTGGGGAGTCTCCGCGAGGATGTTCTGGAAGCTCAGAGGCGCCACCGCATCCTCTGTGAAGTTCTTCAGCTGAGGCCCGCAGGAAGATGGCGCTGATGCAGGTCCTGAAGAGCACAGGCCAATGAACTAGCGCTGACTGGCTGGCCTGTGTGGGCTCAGCGAGACTAGTCACTGAAGCCAGGGCCACGCCCAGTCTCAGGTCCTCTCGGTGATGTATATCAACAAAGCCAAAGTGTCTAAGGACCGTGTCAGTGAGGTCCTAGAAAATATTCTCAAAGTTCCAATTTTTGTATCATTTTATTGGACCGTAGCTTTGCCATTCTGGGGGCTCACAGCGTGGAGCTGGTTCACTAGCACATTGGGGTTAGCTCATTAGCATATCAGGCCCAGACCTGGGCTAGGCTCTGTCTGAGCGCACTGGGTGGTCTGCCAGGGGTTTGCTTCTGAGGCCTAGCTCTTATCAGAGCTGCCCAGTGACAAACTTAGATCTTATACGCGTTACATTATTCAAAGTACACAAAATGGCTTTTCAGTCCTACAAAATGGTTTTTAAATTATATTCTTTATACCTCCTCTCTCCCAACCCCAACTTTCCTCACCAATCAATCTATTTAATTTCCTAAAAGAAGTCCAAGAGGTCTGAGTTCATTTTTCTAATAGGCATCTTTTTTTTTTTTTAAAACCTTGGCCTATCTTTTCAGTTTGTATTTAAACAAAGACCTCCTGGTGTCTCTTTGAGTCATTATATTCACAGCATCTTTGAAGTATGAATGAAGTCCTCAGAGGTGATCGGCTGTAGCAGAACCACAGCCAGTTAGCTGCCTTCATGAAATCAATAGAAACCTTTCTTTGAGGATGTCTTTGTGAGAGACGAAAGGCAGAATTTCCTTCCCAAAAGGAAGGGGGTTCCATGAATTCTGTCTGTTTATTCATAGTGAGGTTTCAGTTACATAAGAATAGTTTAGGTCCATTTCTTATCATCATCATCATCATCATCATCATCATCATCATCATCATTTTAGAATTTTTTGAAATAATGTTTCTCCATGTAGCCCTGGCTGTCCTGGAACTCACTCTGTAGACCAGGCTGGTCTTAAACTCAAGATCCTCCTGAGTTTGCCTCTGAGTGCTAGGACTAAAGGTGTGTCCTATGGCTGGCTTATCCATTTTTCAGAAATGCTTTTAAAATAAATTGAGCTGAAGATTTTGTTTGTTTAGAGACAGGGTCTCATGTAGCCTGGAGCTTAATTAGCAAAGGACAACTTTGGACTCCTATACATCCTATACCTCCAATGTCTATGTATTCTATACATCCAATGCCTATGCATCCTATACACCCAATGCCTGTGCATCCTATATACCCAATGCCTGTGCATCCTATACACACAATGCCTATACATCCTATACATCCAATGCCTATGCATCCTATACATCCAATGCCTATACATCCTATACATCCAATGCCTGTGCATCCTATACACCCAATGCCTATGCATTCTATATGTCCAATGCCTGTGCATCCTATACACCCAATGCCTATGCATTCTATATGTCCAATGCCTATGCATCCTATACACCCAATGCCTGTGCATCCTATACACCCAATGCCTATACATTCTATACACCCAATGCCTATACATCCTATACATCCAACGCCTACACATCCTATACATCCAATGCCTATGCATCCTATACATACAATGCCTATGCATCCTATACATACAATGCCTATACAATCAATACCATGTCTAGCCTACAGATCCAATACCATGTCTAGCCCAGGGCACTTATTTTAAATTGCTAAAGAAATAGAAACCGTTGGCTGGAGGGATGTGATTTACTTCATAGAATGCTTGTGTAAATGCATGATGTCCTAGGTTCATTCCCAGCACTGAGCAAAACCTGGTATAGTGGGACATGTGTCTGGAATCCCACAGGGGAGGGGGTCAGAGGCAAAATGATAATCAGTTCAAAGTCATCTTCAGCTACTTAGCAAATCCAAGTAAAGACTGAGTCAAAAGGGGGATAAAAGAGACCTTGTCTAAAAGAGAGGGGAAATGGTTAAAACAAAAGCCTGGTCTTTCTTTCCCCCAGCCTTGTCTTCCTTAGAACCATTTCATTGTTGCCCTCTGTAACCTGGATCGTCTTGGCAGGTCAGACAAGCAGCTTAGTTCCAGTCTGGCAGTGGAGACCATGCTATGACTCTAACTGTAGTAGAGGGAAATGACTGAGTTGAGCTGTGATCTGTGTCAGCCACACTGACTGAGGAAGACAATGTAAACTACTCTATCTTTGAATGCTGTAACATTTCTGGGTGGTAAGAAAGATTGTTGCAGCTTAATTGGGAATGTTTCTTCCTTGTGAGCCTATAAAACGATGAGCCCTACAATTAGGAGACTTTAGATTCAGTGTCACAGCATCTCTTCTTATGCCTCTGATAAGAATCCGGAACCTCAGCCATTCTGCTCTTTGTTCTTCATGATTCAGTGCCCTGCTGAGTTTGCAAAGGTGCCAGCAAATTCTCCCTTCATGATTAATCCACACATATAAACCTGCCCAGGGCTTCCTTTGTCCCCAGATGCATGCATTTCTTCTTTAAGAAATATTTATTATATCTCATGTGTATGAAATGTTTACATGGACCCATGTATGTGCATCTCACTCATGCCTGTTGGATCCCTGAGAACTGGGGTGCACCCATGTGAGCCACTGTGTGAGTGGTAGAAATCAGCAGCTGGGTCCTCTGCAAGGATAATGTGCTCTGAACCACTGAGCCATCTCTCCAGCCTCGACCCTTGTTTCTGTTCACAGTGAAAGGCTGGGCTGGGGAGATGACTCAGTGGTTAAACAGTGGGGACTAGAGTTGGATCCCCACAACTCAGATAAAAGCCAGCCAAGGCATGGGACCTGTGAGAAGCAGAGAAACAAGAGGGGATTCCTAGGACAAGATGGGGAGCTGGAGGAGGTGACAAGTGAGCTCTGGGATCAATTGAGAGATCCAGAAAGAGCAATCAAGAAAGACACCTGATGTCAGCATCGGTCCTCTGTACACACAGCACTGGTTCAGACATGTGCATGCACACACATGTGAACATGAGTTCACACACACACACACACACACACACACACACACACACACACACACTGATATGTTATATTAAAGTTGGGAATTTAGTGGAGCTAGAGAAATAACCAAGTGGTTAACAGCCCAGCTTGTGTTCCCCAAGGACTCAGGTTGGTTCCTACCACCCTTGTCCTGTGTTGCACAATCTCTTGTGATTCTAGTTTCAGGGATCACCCTCCTAGGGCCCCTGGGGGCATTCCCCAAGGGCACAACCTATATATTTATACCACAGAATAGTAAAAATATAAAAAGCAACAATGAAATAAAATGGAAATTTAAGGCCAGAGAGATGGCTCAGCAGGTAAATGCACCCCTCACCCAGTCTGACAAGACAAGTTTGATCCCACCAGAGCCCACATGGTATTAGAAGAAAGCCCACACCTAAATACTGTTCTCTAACCTCCACACGTGCCATGGCACCTTTACAACACCATGCACAAAACATAAGTTGGTTTTTCCTTAATGGGAGTTTTTAAGAGTTGCTCCGTGGGGAAGGAACTTTTGCAATCCCACATAAAATGGGGGGGGGGAGTGTACAAGTTCGAACTTCTAGCACTAGGAAGGCAAAGGCAAGAGAGTCAGAAGTTCAAGTCCACCTGTTACATAAGTGCAAGGCTAGCTTAGGCTGCACCAGACCCTGTCCCTAAACAAATTAGTAAACACTCAAAAAAAAAATCAGAACTTAATTTTGAGAAGAAGGTGTAGTGGACAGACAGACTGTGGTTTACATATTAGGAGTAAGAATAGTTCCCTACTTTCCTGAGCCTTAAAAGACACAGGCTACTGCAGAGAGAGGTTAGTGAAGGACTCTGGGTAAGAAGTATTCGAGGTGAAAGGTGAAATGAATTGCTTATTTTGCCCCTGCAAACTTTTTGATTATTTTTATTTAACTAATTTATTTATTTTATTTATTTTTATCTTTGGTGGTACAGATGGAACGACCAAGTTTTCCACCCCAGAGCTAATGCACGTGATGACGTGTCACCGAGAACTTTTCAGAAGTGACTTTATGTGGGAAGGAAAGCACGAGACATTCCATCAAACCTTATCTTTAAACATTTGTTCTAACTACGGTCATTGCTCGCTTTACATAAGAAGGTCTAATATTTTTCCATCACTTAACAACAGCTGAGACCATATGCTGGCTGGGATCTCATTAGTTGTTTAACACGCACGCACGCACGCACGCACGCACGCACGCACGCACGCACGCACACCGTTGTCTTTTTCCTTAAATACACAGAGCAATTGTGATGCTAGCAGTCAGTGCAGTTATCGACGTTGTGCCTGAAACTTTCCACATTTTAATTCAATTACTTCTAAAACTTAGCCCTGCAATCTAATGCCCGAATTCATAATAAATGAATACTGGGCCTTTTAAAATATCCCATCTTCTCATAAACAATAATTGCATATAATAATGTAACTAATGCATCCTAAATTAAATAATGAAAAGAAGCTCAAAGACTTACTCTAGTTCTTAGGATTTCTATAAAAACAGATTAAGTATTAGCATATTTATTATGACGCTGACATGACTAGATTTAGGATGCTACCTTTTCAAATACATTTTGTAGTTTATTTCTCTGAGTTTTACAGCATTCTTTGGAACATATAGCACAATTATTCACATAACACCTTTTTCTCCAGCTCGGATGATTGCTTTGCTAATCGTGTTCCATAGTAGGCGTTGTACATAAATAAAGAGTAAATCTCTAGTCCCATCCTTTCAAGAAATAATGAGTATTCTACAGAATATTTCTATGAATTCTTTGAGAATTGTATACCTGTATGCAATGTACTTTAATTAAGTCCCCCCTTAACAAAAGACTATTTTATTAAAATATGTTAGTGTTGTTCTGGGAACAATGAGACTGAGGTATAAGGTAAAAGTATTTATCATGCCAGAACTGATAATAAAAGTTTTAATAAAGAATAGACACTATAAACAGAAACACTGTGGGAAAATTCTTTGAATGGCTGCCTGTCTACCACACACACACACACACACACACACACACACACACACACACACACACACACACTAGTCCCCAAGGAAAGCAGGTCCTTTTTTGCAGTCAAGAGTCCTAGCCTTATCTCTTGGACCATTAGTACGTGTTTTCTCAAACGGAGGTCAAATACAGCTTGAGGCAGTAAACTCTAAAACACCAGCCAGTTGTCTTCCTGAGCAAGGCCACCTGGGCTGAAAACCAACAGCCACTGAGATTCTAACCCTGTGCCAGCTCTAGGCCCTGGGTCAGGCTCCAGGCATGTAGGGCTCTTGGCCCCTGCCCCTTTTATTTTGGACTTTTTGTTCCTACAGTTGGCAAAACTCCACTGTTCAGTTTAGTATTTTAATTTTATTCTCACCCCCTACTGAATATATTATGATAAGCAAAGAACTTCTAAGTAACACACACACACACCACACATACATACACACATGCCTACACACACTCATACACACATATCCATATTCACAAATATATACATACACATACACTCACACACTCAAACACACACTAACTTATACATGTATACACACACTCTTAACCCTATACATATATACACACACTAAAACACACACATACATTCACACACATTTACATACACAAAATTATACACGTATATACACACTCACACAGCCACATTCATACATATATACATACACTAAAAGTCATACACTCACATATACTCGCATTTACACATTAACTTATACATGTATATGCACATACACACATACATACAGACATATGCACACAGTCATACAGTCATACGCTTACACATACTTAGGTGCACACATCTCTCTCACACACTCTCACACATTCCTTTCTGAGGAATCAACTCAGCTTCCCCCTACATGCATAGAATGCTCTAGATTCCTTTGGAGTGAAGACAAACAATTCACACTTAGCTTCATTCCATCAGTAAATAAGGCGGGGTGGGACCTTCCTTAACGACCCCTTCACGCGATAAGGAGTTCCTGTGATACCCTTTGATGTCTCATTCTCTGCTCATACTACCATGGTAGAGCCTGTAGCTGCATGCTCTGTACCTGTCTCTCTCAGGTCTCTCAAGCCAGAAAAGAACACTAAAAACTGTTATTTATTAACAGAGTCTTATCCATGAGCTAGAAACAGAAGGATCGGATTTCATTCTCGATTAGATAGTGAGTTTGGAGCCAGCCTGAGCTACACAAAACCTTGTCTCAGGAGGGGGAACAGGAGGAAGAAGAAGGAAATCTATGTTCACACATGGAAAAGTCCAAAATGAAGTGTGATACCGTGCGACAATTTGCATTCTGCGGGTCAGGAACATGTAGTCACTGAGACCACCTATGTACTCTGTGCCCAAGTGAAAACTGGCTTTAACTTGTTCAGAAAGGCATTCCCCTGCTTATGCTCAGCATGAAGGTCAGCAGAGCGGTGTCCTTAGCTCTGCATTTATTTCGGGTTCTCGCCACAGGCTGGGGTCACCTGCTTATGGACCACCTTTGCCGGACTCCAGCAGACCCTGCAGTGGACTTTCTCCCCTCCCTACCTGTGATGGGATCAGCCAGCAAAAGCAAGATCCCAGTGCTTTAAGACTTGGTCAGGTTTTGGGGTTGCCCACAGGGAAGAATCTAGTCTTTTGCTTCTTCACAATTTCTGATTTCGCCTGCCTGCCTTTTTATTTGTTTAATTTTAGCCAGCTCAGCAAAACATTTGCATAATTTGAAAAAGATCACTTGAGCATGTGTAGTCGCTTTGCTAAATTTGTCAGGGTGTCTAGACACCATCCGGTCCATGCAGAAATTCACACTGGAAGTTTCAGAAAATTGTTTAATAAACTTCGAAGGACAGCTCATCTTTGTCTTATAACTATTTCAGAGACCAGAAATGGAAGAAGTTATACCAGTCATACCAATCACTGTGCAAACCTTATTTGAGCCTGATTAAAAACCCAAACAAGGTCAGCACTCACACATGCACACACACAAACACAAATACGCACACAGACACACACACAGACACACACACAGAGACATATACACAGAGACACTCACATACATGTGCAAATGGACACATATACACACAGACACATATACACATACACACATGCACACACAGAGATACACACAGACACACGCACGCACACACACCCCAGAAACACACACACACAGAGAAACACATACCACAAAAACACACCACACAGAGAAACACACACCACAGAAACACACACACAGAGACACACAGACATATACACAGAGACACACACACACATACACACATGCACACACACACATGCACACACACTTCTTTGCTTATTTTCTATTTGTTTCTTTTGTTCTTATTTAATTTAATCATTTTTTTTCAAGACAAAATCTCATGTATCCAGGTTGATCTCAGACTCAAAATGTAACAGAGGATGACCTTGAATTCCTGATCCTCCTAGCAACTGGGATTACAGGTGTGCACCTATGCCTAGATTATACAGCACTGGAGTTGAACACAGGTCTTCATGAAAACCACACAAGTATTCTATCAACTGAGCCACATCCCCAGCCCATCTTTAATAAATCCTATTATATATGCTTAAATGTACAGCACGATGCTATTAGATACACAGAGACAATAAAACAGTTCCTATAGAGCAAATTAATATAATCATCAGTTTATACTGTTAACTTTGAGGGATAAGAGTTTGTTCTTGTTTGTTTAATGAAAACCCTGAGTGCAGTACAATCTTACTAACTGTAGCCTATGTGCTGTGCGCCCCAACTGTTTTGTTGTTGATGGGTGTTTTGTCTGCCTGCTGTTTGCCTTTGTTTTAAACAATTTTTGAAGGTTTAAAATGTTTCTTTTATGTGTATGGATATTTTGCCTCCATGTGAGCCTGTAGCCAACATATGTTGGTTCTCATAGGAGTTGTCATATGGTTGTCAGCCATCAGGTGAGTGCTGGGCATTGAACCTGTGTTGTCTGGAAGAATAGCCAGTGCTCCTAACTGCTGAGCCATCTCATATACATGTGTGTGTGTATATATATATATATATATATACATATATATATATATATGTGTGTGTGTGTGTGTGCATATGTCTGTATGTATGTGTGTGTATGGGCATATACATGTATATATATGAATGTGTGTATATATATAATATATGCATATACACACAATATATATGAATGATATATATGCATATATACACAAATATATAAATACAACCTGGTGAATCCGTTTTCATTGTTTGTATATGATTTTAGGGATGACACTTTGTATGGGATAACCAATTACAAGATTCATCCCTGAGAGAGACTTAATTTTCCCTCCTTCAGCCATCATTTGTTGCCTGTAATTTCTTTCTATGGATGGAGCCTCTGAGATCTCTCCCTTCTCTCTCAACATGTCTAATGATATTATCTTTGTCCAAGTCTTGTTTAAGCAGCCATTTCTAGGAGATTTCCTGGTCCTCTGGCTCTTAAGATCTTCCCACTGCCTCTTCTTCCATGATCCCTGGGACCTAAGTGCAGGAGTTGCACTGTATTTGCATCTCTCGGGGCCGAGCATCCCACGTTCTCGCTCGCCTGTGGTCCTGATCCTTAGATGGGAGTGTACGACGTGGAGTAACCACAGAAACCAGGAAAGTATAAAGGGACTGTGGGAGCTGGAGGAGGCTTGAAGGGGAAATGGCAGGGTGCAGGTGATAGAAAGGAAGAATGGGAAAAATACAGTGGGGGGGCTCTAATTAGGGAGGGTAGAGGGAGGCCAATATAAAAGAGTGGGAGAGAAGAGGGACAAATAACTCCAGAGCTATTTGATGAAGATACAAGAAAGCACACTACTTTCTATTTATCTAAAATTTTGAGAAAGAGAAAAAGTGTGTGTGTGTGTGTGTGTGTGTGTGTGTGTGTGTGTGTGTGTGTGTGTGAAAGAGAGAGAGAGAGAGAGAGAGAGAGAGAGAGAGAGAGAGAGAGAGAGAGAGCCCTTCTTGAGCTGTGTATGCTCCCCTCAGGAGCCCACAGGACCAGGCATGAGAACCTTCTGTTTGAGTTGCTGGTCAGGGTAGTCCAAGTCACTCCCAAGCCGTAGGCTGTGGCTGTTGCCCTTGGTTCTCTCAGAGGCTGAAGGTTATTTCCCTATTGCTGAAGACACCACACTCTTTGGACCTGACTTGGCATGCTTGAGTTGATGTACACAAATATATAAATACAACCTGATGAGTCCTTGAGTTCTACCCTGAAGACTTCCTTCCTGCACTCCAGCTTCCAGAGTGCCATGAAGTACTGTGTTCTGTGAAGGGAGAAGCCATCAGTAGTTCTCTCCAGTCCTGGTGCCTAGGAACCACAACAAAGGCAGGCATGGCAAAGATATCCCTAAAGGTGCACTCATATGTTTGCAGTAGCCAACAGCTGGCTAATGGGATTTAAGGCCCACTCAACAGGAAGAAACCATGTCTGCCCTGTTTTCTTTTTCTCAAATACCAACAAATTTGTCCTTAATCTCTTTCTGAATCCATGTTCAGGCTATTTTGTCAATAAGACTAATAATCTGCAAAAGGATCCTTGGTCCCCTCTGAATACTGTTGATTACTGCATTTTGTGTCCCCTGTGACAACTGCTGGTTAATGCATTTGTACTCTATGCTTGGGGAAGGTAACAGCAAAATATTCTAGAAAGAGTAAAACCCTTTGAAGAAGTGGGCTTACGATGCAATCCGTGGGCTGGAAGGAACAACTCCAACATCTGAGTGCCGAGGTGGAGGCAGGAGAATCAGAAGTCCTGGGTCACGTGTGGATACATGTCCTATCTGAGTTTTGGGAGCTTGGGCTAGTGGGACTTTGTCTTGAAACAGCAGCTACAACCTTAGTAAAGATATTGCTGGTTTTTTACAAAGACTTCTGAGAAAACTCAGAAGGAAAAGCTCCTCTAGTGGCGTTAATCCAGGAGACAAAAATCTCAATTCCAGAGGGTTAAAAACAATGCTCGGAGTTAAGCTACCTGAGTATTTTTGCTTCAACCTTCATTATTTCCTTTCCTCTGCTAGTCTCGGGCTAGGCGTGGGCTTACTTCTCTAGTTTCCTGATGGATGGGATGCAGTTAGGTTGTCTGACAATTTCATCTTCACTTTTTAGTGTGTGTGTGTTTGACGTGACACGTGTGTCATGGGAGGTGAGACGCTAACTCGATAGCCAGGGTCCTTCGCCCTTCTTGTGGGTTCCAGGTCACAAACTCGGGTGGGTTCTCAGGCTTGTTGAGCAATCATCTCTACCCACCAGGCTTTCTCCATCTCATCTGCCCCAAGTTATCTGAGCTTTCCGCTCACCTTTTAAAAAATAGAGTCTCTTTATGTAGCCCCGGCTGAGCTCCTGGATACCCTTTGTGTACCCACAGCTGGCCCTCCTCACTACTCTTTTTGGAGCGCGCGGTCCTTCTGTCTTAGCTCCTGGGTGCTTGTCTCGTTTTTCATGATGTGGACATACACTGCTGTCAACTTCTAGTCTGCGGTGTCTCTGCAGCAGCATATTACTGTGATGTAGTGTGTGGGTTTGTTTGTCTCAAGATGACCCTTGTTTGTTTTTTTAATTGTTTTGTTGTTTTTCAGTGTTAGGAATCCAACCTAGGGCCTTCTGATTGCTCACTGAGCTAGCTATCACCCACTTGGAGGGGTGGAGGGGTCGGAGAAAGGGTTTCGATTTCAGGGTCTCTGACCTAAGATTGAATGGCCAGTTTTTAATCTCCTGTTTATGCTGTGTAGTTCAAACTGGTCTTGTGTTTGCAATCCTCCTGCCTCTGCATCCCGAATACTGACTTGTAGGCATATGGCACCATGACCAGCTCTCTCATTGAATCTAGTTTCATGTGGTCAGAAAAGAAACTTAAGGTTCATTCTTACATTTGTTGGGATGAAGTTTCATGGGTCAGTGTGTGGTCTGCCTTGGAAAATGTTCCACATGCATTTAAGAAGAACATGCACTTCATTTCTTTTTGATGGGATATTCCACACATGTCTATAATCTATAACCTATAGGGTAGTCAAGTCTTCAGTTTCTGTATAGTGCTCTGTCTATGACCTATCCTTTGAGGAAGTCAATATGGTTAGGGTTGGTATTTCTTTTTCTGCTAATTCTGTTTTAAGTCATTAGACATTCCAATCTCATATATATATATTTACAATCGTCAGATCTTCTCAATCTATTTCTCCTTTTGCTATTTAATAAAAAATTTAATTAGTATTTTACATGTATGGGTGTTTTGGCTGAATGTATAACCATGGTATACATGTGTACCTGGTACCCTTGGAGACTAGAAGAGGATGTCAGACCCCCTGGGACTGGAGTTACAGATAGATGTGAGTCGTGTGTGTGTGTGTGTGTGTGTGTGTGTGTGTGTGTGTGTGTGTGTGTGTGTGTGCAGGAATGGAATCCAGGGCCTCTGGAAGAGCAGCCTCGTAGCCTCTGAGCCGTGGCTCCAGTCCCTCCTGTATCGTTTTACACCGGTCTTTTCTGCCTCACCCAGCCTGTGTTTTGACCAAGTACAATGACTCCTGCTCTTTTGGAAGAACTTTCTTGCTCTTCACTTAATTCATCTGCGTCCTGAAGGCGGACACATGCCTCCGGGAGGCAACGTTCTGTTAGAACTTGCTTTTTAAAAACATATACTTAGGCAGTGAGTGTCTGATTAGAAACTCAACTTGTTCATGGTAAAGGAATACTGTTTACTCTTAACACCACGTACTCATTCTTGTGGGTTAGCGGTCACTGGGTGTAATTACTGATAAAGGTTTGCCGTTGTCATTCTGTTAATTATCTTATAGCCTCTTGTTCTAACCTTCCTATCTTCCTTTGTGGTCCGCTGAATTACTATGGTGGCTGCTTTCACTCTATCGCTCTGCTTCTTGCGGGCCTATTGCAGATTCTTTGTGGCTACAGAGAGGCTTATGTGAAACATCTAAAATTTTAATTTATGTTTAAAAGAACTTCAATGGCATATAAAAATTTCTGTGATTTTACTTTTCATATAAGCATATTTTAACATTCACAGTGAACTCTCTGAAAATCATATATCGCTTTAAATACTCTTAAAAATAAAAATAATTAGGATTACATTTTTTTCCCACAATTTAAGATTACTGTATTTCCTTACAAGAGGAACACTTCAACAAGCTTTAGATGTATCAACCATCCCCTTTTCAAATTGGGCACACTTCAAAACTAACACCAGGGAGTTTTATTTAGATGTGGGTTTGGAACGATCAACAGAGATGCCAGGGTACTACCCAAAACATGCACAGCAACTTTTCCAGTTTTTTGAATCGTTCACAAACATTTCCTACATAATTCAACACACAACAGAGAAATGGTACATCTTTTTTCTTTCATCGTGCATACAACGGAAAAAACAAGTATATATATATATATATATATATATATATATATATATTTTTTTTTTTTTTTTTTTTTTTACAAAGTTCAACTAACAATACGCTAGCAGGCTGACAGCTTAAGCCTATATAGGTGAGAAATTATCTAACAAAAACAACCTGGATTTATTCAGCATCAGCCGCTTCCATAACCAAGTGTTACTCCGGTTAATAAAGCTCATTGCCCACCAGGCTTCTGGCATATACTTCAGATGCTTACTCTTGTAGTATTGCTCCTCACTTCAGTTCTCCACAACTAACAGAAAACTGTTGAAAAGTAGTGGCAAACCTTTGCGAAAACAGACAAAATCCCAAGCTTATTATAAGCATGAATATGTGATGGAAATTTATCAAGCCAAGTCTTTGCAACCGTTAAGAAATCACCCAGACTGAATTTGCCTATGTGTTTGTCTATATCCAAGAGGTGCATTTATATCCAACAGAGGAGCTGCTGAGAATCAAACTTAGTGTTTATTTTAGGGGTGGGCTGGAAAATTCAACCACCATTTGAAATTGTCTTTAAAAAAAAAAGATCACCGGGGTTGGGGATTTAGCTCAGTGGTAAAGCACTTGCCTAGCAAGCGCAAGGCCCTGGGTTCGGTCCCCAGCTCCGAAAAAAAGAAAAGAAAAGAAAAAAAAAAGACCACCAAAAATAGATTCACTAAATTTATTTTAAAAATCATAAAACGTTTCTTACAAAAGAGCATTACATTGTGCACACTGCTCTGAACAAATGCCAGGGACATGTGGACTATTACTTTCCTCCCTGTCCCACCCCCCAATGTTACAGTGACCACAAAGCAAGGTGTTCACAATAATTACACGGGGGCAGGGTTTAAAACCACCAACAATGAACAAAAAATAAAAGTCACTCACTCTGCTGCTGTTTCAAAATTTCAATGTTAGTTGTTTTTGTTTTTTTGCATGCCCTCCCCCACAACCCTGTTTGTAAGGAACTAAAACATTACATCTGGTGAACAGCAAAGATTTCACTACACCTCAAATGCAGAACACCTATGAGGCAGAGGAATGTTGGTTTTTTAAACAGAAGCAGATAGGAAAAAAAAAAAAAAGATTCAGGACCCCTTCAGTTCTTCACTAGTCTTAGAAAATCTTTCCAGAATACTGCTTCACACTGTTCTGCAGCAAATACTGTGCATTCTGTATCTGGTCCTGTGTTCCCGTGATGATAATGATCCGATCTTCAGATCCTTCTAACGTTCATCAGTTTTGATTGATGCTCCAGACTCATGACAGATTTGTTTAATCCTCTGACCACCTTCGCCAATAATAGATCCAGTCAAGTCTTTGGGAATAGTTATTTGTGTAGTGATAATATGTCTGTCAAGATCACTGTATGAGCCACGACCCCCTACATAAGAATAAGCATATCCAGAACCACCTGCGGTTCATAAGCCATTTGCCATTCTGATGGGCTCCATGTGTCAATTGCAGAGTCCCAAGTTTCATCAGCACTGAACCCAACCACGCCATCATAGCGGTCTCCAGGCTGACCTCTTCTGTCGCAAGCCATTAGATTTCCCCCTCTGGGTGGTGGAGGAGGAGGAAGAGAAAGATTCCAGCTCTGCTGCCACGCTGTCCACCTCGACCAAGAGGAGGTGGAGGAGGTCCTCGACAAGGGCTCATATCATCATAATCTCTTCTAGAAGGAGGCATGGGACGCCCACCCTGACCAGGAGGCATTCTGTCCAAACCACCTCTTCCCCGCATTGGGAATCCTTCAGGACGTCCTTGGCGGTCATCAAACATCATTGTAAAACCACCACAATCATAGGTTTCATCATAGAAGTTGGGATCATAAGGTTGTGCACGTCCTTTGATGGGAGACTCAGACACAAGGTCAGGGATGATCTTGATGCATTCTACAACCCTATCAGGCTTTCCTCCAATAAGAACAACTCTGTCAGTAGAATGAGGGCACCATTCCTGGAAACGCTTGACTGTTGTCTGAGTGTTTTCTCGAAGTTCTTTGACTTTAGCACCTTTAACACCAATAATTCCTCCTGCCAGACTTTGCTGAATCAACAGTCCCAGCTCACAGTCAAAGTCACTTCCTCTATAATGCTGGCACTCCTCCAAGGTAGGGACGATTTTCCTCAGAATTTCTCCAATCGTCTTGATATCAGCACCGATACTCAGTATGTGCTCAGGGCCACTGCTGTCTGGGACTGAAATGCTGGCACTGTAGTCTGTACGGAGAGCCTTAATATTCTTTTCCAATCACTGCCCCAGCATTCTCGCTCTGAAGCAAAATGCGCGATTCAACCATCTCATCAGTGTTTCTAGATCTTTTAAAGTAGGATTACATTTAATAAACGGGTAAAAAGTCGGTGTAGTGCAAACCAAGACATTTTAAAAGGAAACTAAAGAACATACATGTCAATGGAAATGTAAACATGGAGTAGAGGAATCAATCTTGTTTATATGCCGCCCACTTTGTAGATTCGGTGCAACCCCTACTAAATTACGACAGTAGTTTTCTCAGAAATTGAAAAAATAATCCTAAAAGTTATGTGGAACTAACAATAAACGTCCAAAGCAATCTTGAGAAAGAGGGGGAAGAAAAGAACAAAGCTGGAACCATTATGTGATGTTATAAAGCTATTATTGTTGGAACAGAATGGTATTACTGTAAAGGAGACCAATGGAGCAGAACAGGAGGCTCAGAAATAAACCTCACACCTGTGGTCTACTAATCTAATAAGGGCACAAAAATGGACTAAGAATGGGCATGGGGACAGTCTTAACAACAACAACCAGACATAAGTGAGGTTGCCCAGGCACAAAAATGCAAGGGCCACACACACTCTCATATGTGGATACTAGCTTCAAACTGTGTGTGTGTGTGTGTGTGTGTGTGTGTGTGTGTGTGTATGTGTGTGTCTGTGTGTCTGTGTGTCTGTGTGTCTGTGTGTCTGTGTGTCTGTGTGTGTGGTGTGGAGTGTGTTTGTGTGTGTGTCTGTGTCTATGTCTATGTGTCTGTGTGTGTGGTGTGGTATGTGTGGTGTGGAGTGTGTGTTTTTGTGTATGTGTGTGTGTCTGTGGTGTGGAGTGTGTTTGTGTGTGTCTGTGTGTCTGTGTGTGTGGTGTGGTATGTGTGGTGTGGAGTGTGTGTTTTTGTGTATGTGTGTGTGCGTGTCTGTGTGTGTGTGTGTGTGTATGTGGTGTGTGTGGTGTGGTATGTGTGGTGTGGAGTGTGTGTTTTTGTGTGTGCATGTGTGTGTGGTGTGGTATGTGTGGTGTGGAGTGTGTGTTTGTGTGTGTGTGTGTGTGTGTGTGTGTGTGTGTGTGTGTTAAACCTGGAAACTGGAAACATACCCCATGGAGAGGAGGAGCATTTAGGAAGAGAGGATAGAGAAGATAAGAATGTTGGGGCTACAGAAGATGGAGGCCCGGCTTGGGAAGTTCTGGAGGGAAGGTTGAAGACTATCAGAACCATTGCATATTTTGAGTTAAGGACGTACGGTTCTGGTCAGCTGGGGCTGAAGTGTCAGCTGAGATTAACAAGAGAGCAAACCCCCTAAAGCGAAACCTTGCTTTGCTATGGTAGTGAATGTTGGTCAGCTAGGGTTGAAGAGTCAGCTGAGCTTAAGCAACCAGCGCCATTGAGGCGAAGTGTGAAAGGAAGTGTTTCCTTAAGCTCAGCTGTGCTCCAGAGGAGGTTGGGCCTCAAGCTGACGGCAGAACTTGCTAGCACTTGTGATATTGTTTTGAAGGCATGAGGGGGTCATAGAGAGCAACTGAGGCTTGGCACTGTGAGAGGCCAGAAGAGACTGCTGGTGAAGGTGCAGCCTCAGTAGAAATTGAAGGCCCAGGATTGAAGGGCTTATGCAGAGAAACTGAGGCTTGGAGTCCTTGAAGAGAGCTGGAGAAATGCTACTAGTGAAAGGTAGAGCACAGTCGCAGCAGAAGACCCCAGCACTTTGGAGATTCCAGTACTGTGTATGACCACCAAGATCAGCAGCAGCAGTGGAATGAAGCCAGCAAGAGCCTAGAAAACAAGCTGTGTGTGCTACAGAGGGAGGAGCCAGCACTGGGTCCCAAGCCTCTTGAAGGAGCCCAGAAGACGATGTGTGTATTAATGTGTGATCCTGGGGGATGTGTTTGTGTGTAAAGTTGACGAGGGATCTGTAGTAGAAATATTTTAATAAGTCCTCGTGTGGGGTTACTACCACCTCGATGGTTTATGTTCCCAAATGAAAGACACACACAGACCTTATTTTTTAATATGCCTTAAACGGCACATTAGCTGAGCAGCTGCCTACCCTCCATGTTGTTAGTGTAAGAGTCAAAGTGAGCCTTAGCTACTAGGAGACCCCCAGATGAGACTCAAGAACGGAGCTCAATGCAAAAGCAAGAGGCTTATTATTTCAGCATGCTGGGGTCATCCGGCACCCAGAGGAGAGGCGACCCCTTCTCTCTCTTTCATAAACTTTTTATTTTTGAAGACAGATTATAGCAACAGCAACTAGGCACATATTAATTGGTGGTCCTGGTGACCTTTACATTAATTGGCTGGACAGGGAGGAGGACTCAGAGACCCTCCCTAAGGCCTAGTGGGAAGTTCCAAGTCAGGGCTCTCATTCTCCCCTTTTCCTTGTTCGTGTTTCAATCTTGAAATAATTAACCACATTCTGTTAACTCATAGGTAGAATCATTGAGAGGTATGTCTTCATACTGTTGACTAAGTATCATCAGCTGTACTGTATTAATCCATTCTCTAATAAAAGTAACTAAGCGATTTAAAATGTAGGGTCCAAAGGTTAACAGCAAAAGTAGGATAATCAAGGGTCCAGCTAGGGTTGACACTAAGGTAGTTAACCATTGGGAAGTGCACGGAGCCGTATTGGATTTGGGCCTAGCCGCTTTTTGACTGCATGGCTCAAAGTGGCTAGGTGACTTTGGGCTGTTTGGCCACAGATATTCACCCCTAAGATGACTGCCATAAGTCTTAAGATTGTTGAATGAAAGCCTCTCCCATGAATTTATGGCACAGGAAGATAACATTCAAGGGATGCCTCAGCTCCCTTAGCAGATACCTGTTACCTCCTGAATCAACACCCAGTGTCTCCACCGCCTGACCTCTTTGCCTCCAGCTATCACTGCTTGTATCCGCACCTCCCCCTCCTCTGTGTTTCACAAAGGACACTCCCCCTACCTGAAAGCCTTAAAAGCTGTAACATTCACCCCAATAAACGAGACCTTGACAACAGAACTTTTGTTTGGTCTCCTTCTCTTCACCCCCATTTTGGCCCACAGGTAGAAAGCCTCTTCGGGACCCTGAATAACTGGGTCCCCGCTGGCGGGGACAGGGAAGAATTAAACCAGGATTCAAGCTCTGTTCTCTTTCTTTCTTACAGCCACTCCCTCTCATACTTTAGCCATTGTGTCTTTAACTAAACCTGTGTGGTCTATGTAGAAACAGCACTCCTCATTGAGTGCAGCACGTAAACCTCTCTGTTCAAGGAACAATAGGTCTAACCCCTTAGGGTTCTGGAGCACCACTTCTGAGGGGGAAGTGAGTGACTCCTGTAGATGAGATGGAAGTTTTAATTCTCTGTATGTCTTTAAACTGTTCTAGTTCTCTATCTCCTGTCTGTCTGTCTGTCTGTCTCTCTCTCTCCCTCTCCCTCTCCCTCTCTCTCCTTCTCTTTAATGTTTGTGCAGTTATCTCTGTGCCAATCAGGGCTAGCCCTACCCCTAGAAGGTTAAAGTCAAAGAGATAGGTTTTTTTCTTTTGTCTCATAAGGTCTCTCTCAATTTGTCTTATTAAGGCTCTTAATACCATTTTCTCTGAGTAATAGGTTATGTGGGGCACTAATTGAACCAAAATACAGAACCTATCTGGGGTAGAAGAATTAAGAACCACCCCATTCATGCAAAGGGGTCAGTCTTGACGAACAGGCTCACCATGTCTGTTCTGGGGGTGAATAATCTATTTGGAATAAACTATGGGAACTGTCTGATTACAGAGGTGTTGATGTGACAAGGAGACTTTCTCCAGACAGAGACCCTGTTCCGATACAGTCTGGAGGGTTAAAGCTAGACCTTCCTATGACCATCTATATGTAGAAACATTATTTTTAGCTATTAACTCAATGTCTTTATAAAAGAGGGGATATGATTCACACAGTACATATAGTTAGCAGGGACAATAGACTCAGGACTGAGACTGAGTCAACTTTAACTTGAGGGGGTTGGTGTCCTTTTGAACCCTCCATTTTGGTATAGCTGGAGCCAGGTAGTCTCTTTAGTGGAGAAGCAGGTCTGGCATGAGTGTAATGTACCCAGGTGGTGATTTCATCCACTTTGATAGCAGTTGGTGTGGTCGATAGGATGATGACGTAATGCCCTTTACACCTGAGTTTAAGTACACCTTGGTGAAATCTCTTTACATAGACCCAGTCTCCTTGACTTGTGTGGTTCTGGAAACAAGCCTGCTTCATGGAGGGCACATAATTTAGGCCAAACATATTCATGAGCCTATTGGATAACTCTGACCCTAAATATTAAATTATCTTTCAGGTCTGTAATAGCTGCCAACTCTAGGCTGCATACAATGGGAGCCGGGATACCCTATTTTAAAGGGGATAGTCTCATCTGGAAAGGAGATTTTTTTTTTTACCTGATATAGGGCAAAGGGAAGGAGCATCATCCAGTCCCCATCAGTCTCTAAGGCTAATTTAGTTAAGGTCTCTTTTAATGTTCTATTTATCCTTTCTACCTGCCCTGAACTTTGGGGTCAGTATGCATAATGCAATTCCCAATCTGCCCCCAATGAATTGTGCTACATCCTGACTTGCCTTGGACACAACTATCAGTCTACTGTCTGACTCTATCATATGAGGAAATCCATACCTGGGTAAGATATCCTCTAGTAATTTCTTGGTCACTGGGTTTGCTGTTTCAGCCTTGGTTAGGAACGTCTCTCTCTCTCTCTCTATCCAGAGAAAATGTCCACAAATACCAGCAGACTCTTAGAGCCATACCTTCCCTGCTTATTCTCTGTAAAATCTATTTTCCCAGTAGCCCTTATTCTCTTACCTCACAGTCAGGAATTTGGATGTTTGGGGTACCTGGGAGTGTTGTTCAGCTGGCAAGCTTTCAAGTTTGTCACTATATCCTCAAGAATGTTTTTTTTTTTTTGATGGAGGACTTTATTTTTTTATTTTTTTAACGATTTTATTTAGTTTTATGTGTATATACAGAACACAAATATATAAGCCAAATATTATATCTAATAATATTTAACAAACCTTAACAAAGATCAAACACTCCACTTTTCTTAAAGTAGAGATCACCCAGATGGGAAAATCAAGAAACACTTCAATTAACAACAAAATATTTCATCAAACAGCAAGAGGACATTCTTTCCCTCAGAACATGGAATGTTTTCTAGGACTGATCATTTATCTCAAGAACATAAAAAAAATAAAGAAAAATCCTATCACATATTCTCAGACCACAATATAATCAAATGGAAAATCAATATAAAATGGAAATGGATTAATATATGGGAACTTTAAAATATGTTTTTTTTAAATTTAGAGAATACTTTATTAGTTTTTGTAATCAAACCCACGTAGATAAGACCTTACATATTTAATACAGTGTGTTACCCCTGTACAAATGGAAAAAACTTAAGTTCAACATTTCTAGACCAATATGGCTGTTAATTTCTGTACAGTGCCAACTCAACACAGTAAACGGGGATACTTTTTTCCAAAGTTGAAAGCACAGCTAAAGTTTCAAAAAATTCAAATTATATATCTGTATATATATATTTATATTTATATTTATATAAAAAGACCAATAATAGCAGTGTGTTATGCATCAACAGCAGCAACAGCTTTTCCAGGTTCTGCAGTCATCTGAACAAAACTGTAGAGACATCCAGCACACTCCATTAAAAAAAACAAAAAACAAAACCCGAGAAAACAGCACAGTTCTGTTACTCTTGTGGTACCTGGCACCATTTTTTTTTTTAAATTAGCTTCTCAATCATCATCTGGAAAGAAAACATTCTGAGCAACATCATTAAAAACAGCTCTGATAAAGCACGGTCACTACTACGTATCATAAAGCAGGTACAAGCTATTTTACATCCACAGAGGTATGATACAGTACTGTCCTACATCTATAATACTAGAGGATACAATTTAAAAGGCATTATTTGAGACTTGATTCTACTTTTCCAGCAGAGGGCCCAAAGGATGGTGTGACACAGCTTTGTAAAGAAACATACTCTAGACAGGATTTCCTTTCACTAGTGGCACAGTTCTAAGGATTCATTCTCTCCATGAATGTCAGCTAAAACTGTTATTAAAAAAATGAAATATCCCTAGAACAAAACCGTATAACCACCGGATTCACATGAAGATGACCTGGTGGAGACAAGCTGGACCTCACCTTACCAACAAGCTATCAAATCTGTTATGTTTAAACAGTGAGACCTCCAAGGAAGGAGATGCCAAGTAGTGCTTCAAAGCTTCGGACCACAATCAAACACAGCATCCTTTTCAACAGAAGCAGAAGCTCATCTGAATATGCTCAAGGATGCTGACATCAACATTTAATCATCTCCTCACTCATCCAGGAAGAAGGGGAGATCAGTTACTACTGTACTTTATTGTGTTCAACCAAATCACCATGTTACAAAAATAGCAAGCTGCCATAATAAAAAATAAGGCTCCTCTATCCAGCACCAGATAGCATCATTTTACTTTCAAGCCTAGAAATTGCACACTTGTATATAAACCAACCGAAGATGAGGATTGAGAGTTCATCTTGGTGGATTTTTCCTTTGATGAATATGAAGTGTCCTTCCTTATCTTTTTTGATGACTTTTAATTGAAAATTGATTTTATTTGATATTAGAATGGCTACTCCAGCTTGCTTCTTCTGACCATTTGCTTGGAAAGTTGTTTTCCAGCCTTTCACTCTGAGGTAGTGTCTGTCTTTGTCTCTGAGGTGTGTTTCCTGTAGGCAGCAGAATGCAGGGTCCTCATTGCGTATCCAGTTTGTTAATCTATGTCTTTTTATTGGGGAGTTGAGGCCATTGATGTTGAGAGATATTAAGGAATAGTGATTATTGCTTCCTGTTATATTCATATTTGGATGTGAGGTTATGTTTGTGTGCTTTTCTTCTCTTTGTTTTGTTGCCAAGATGATTAGTTTCTTGCTTCTTCTAGGGTATAGCTTGCCTCCTTATGTTGGGCTTTACCCTTTATTATCCTTTGTAGTGCTGGATTTGTAGAAAGATATTGTGTAAATTTGGTTTTGTCATGGAATATCTTGGTTTCTCCATCTATGTTAATTGAGAGTTTTGCAGGATACAGTAACCTGGGCTGGCATTTGTGTTCTCTTAGGGTCTGTATGACATCTGTCCAGGATCTTCTGGCCTTCATAGTTTCTGGCGAAAAGTCTGGTGTGATTCTGATAGGTCTGCTTTTATATGTTACTTGACCTTTTCCCTTACTGCTTTTAATATTCTTTCTTTATTTTGTGCGTTTGGTGTTTTGACAATTATGTGACGGGAGGTGTTTCTTTTCTGGTCCAATCTATTTGGAGTTCTGTAGGCTTCTTGTATGCCTATGGGTATCTCCATTTTTAGGTTAGGGAAGTTTTCTTCTATGATTTTGTTGGCTCCGATGATGCCATGTAGTCTTGGTTTCTGTTGCTTGGGTTCCTGCGCTTGCCTCCCGCCATCAGATTATCTCTAGTGTTACTTTGTTCTGCTATTTCTGACAGTGGCTAGACTGTCCTATAAGCCTGTGTGTCAGGAGTGCTGTAGACCTGTTTTCCTGTTTTCTTTCAGCCAGTTATGGGGACAGAGTGTTCTGCTTTCGGGCGTGTAGTTTTTCCTATCTACAGGTCTTCAGCTGTTCCTGTGGGCCTGTGTCTTGAGTTCACCAGGCAGGTCACTTGCAGGGGAAAAGTTGGTCCTACCTGAGGTTCCGAGGCTCAAGTGTACTCGTGGGGTACTGCCTAAGTCCTCTCCGCGGCGGCAGCAACCGAGAAGATCTGCGCCGCTCTTTCCGGGAGCCTCCGTGCACCAGGGTTCCAGATGGCGTTTGGTGTTTTCCTCTGGCGTCTGGATGTGCGCAGAGTGCAGTCTCTTCTGGTTTCCCAGGCGTGTCTGCCTCTCTGAAGGTTCAGCTCTCCCTCCCACGGGATTTGGGTGCAGAGAACTCAAGAATGTTTTGTATATCCTTGAAAGTCCCCTTAGATTGTCTCACTGCGTCTGTCATTTATTTCACTCCCATGTGAGTGACTCTGTGGATCTTTTGAGAACAGTTCCTGCTAAAAAAAAACTAAAGTAGGTAATATTTGCTTATCTTCAGTCAGTCACTACCAGCCCATTTAATTTCTTCTTCTGTATATATCAGCTGCTCTGGGTGGTTCAGATAGGACAATGGCCAATCTAGAGATGGCTGCTTCCTTAAGGCTACCTCCTTAGCAGCCTTGTCAGCCCGGCTGTTATCTCTAGCCATTGTTTCCTTTTTGGTGCCCTGTACAATTTTAATCTTTATTTTTGACAGTTCTTCTTTCTGCTGTTAGGGGCGCTCATTCCTGGTTAATGGCTTCATGCATATGAGCAGTTGTAAATGCATATCTGGCTGTCCCTGCAGATGCTAACAGCCAGTCCTTTTCCCTCTGTTAATGTTATTATCTTGGCCCTTTGAGCTGAAGTGCCTGGAGGAAGAGAGACTGAGTTCAGATTACCTCCGTTTCTGTAGTCACCATTGCCCCTGCTCTCCTCTGACCCTCATGGATGAAGCTGCTTCTGTCCGTAAACCAGGTCTGCTTTGTCTGTGATGGAGGAGAGTCCCTCGGGTCAGGTCAGATACTGTATACTGGGCCAGAACCTTGTTACATTGATGGAGTGGACAGTCCAAGTCAGAGTCAGGTTGGAGAGCCGCAGGGTTCAGGGAAATAGGTGGCTGGAAAATAACTCAGCCAGAGTTGATTAGTAAGTCTGATAATGAGTCATGTGGGCATTACTGAGCCATCAGTCAGAAGGCTACCTGAGTAGCCTTCAATCGAATAGGGGGGTAGTCACAATCAAATTCTGTCCTAAAGTTAATTTATCTGTATCTTTAACCAACAGTGCTGTGGCTACAATAATATGAAGGCAAGGTAGCCATCCTGCTACCACTGGGTCCAGTTTTTTTTGTTTGTTTGTTTTGTTTTGTTTTGATAAATAAGCCTCTGGCTGCTTCAGTGGTCCTAGAGTTTGGGTCAAGACCTTACTTCTCTCCCAGCAATCTGTTGAGGCTTGGAATTTCTTTTCTCCTAGATCCGGAGGCTTTGTTGGCTAGAAGGACTCTAACCAAAGCTTCTTTCAATGTCTTTTCTTTCTTAATCTGCACTCTTCTGCACTCTCTTTGCAACTTTCACTAGATCCCTTAATGACTTTTCTCTTAATCTTTCTTGAATCTGTAACTTCTTCCTAATGTCCACAACTAACTAATTGATGGAAGCCAGGGTTTCCATGCTAGAATTCTCTGTTTTCTCAGGGTCTACGTGTGTATAGCCTTACATATATAGTCTTTGTGACCTGTTCAAGAAATGCCACTTTTATCAACTTCCTGTCTAATATCATATCTAAACCTTGGCCAAATTATTGTTGAGACTTGCTGAAAGAGCCTGGTGGTAAATCTGGAGATATTCCCTACTTCTACCGAGTCGAAGTCCCAATCTGGATGGGTTCCCTGTGGGTCCGGGAGCCAGTTTCTTGGCCTCTGTGGTGAAGAGAACCTGTAAGAACTTTGGGGCCTCAAGGGGTTGGGGTTAGGTATCTGCTCTAAGTGCCCTAAGGCACATGGCAGGGAGTGGTTGTTGCCTCTCAGTGGGCTAAATGTGGCAGGATAGCGTCAGTGAAGACCTTTTCTTTTTTTTTTTTTTTTAAGATTTATTTTATTTATTATATATCTAAGTACACCGTAGCTGTCTTCAGATACACCAGAAGAGGGCATCAGATCGTGAAGACCTTTTCTTTACAAGTCAGAGACCACATCTGTTCAGACAAGAAATGAGTACTTCTCCTGGCAAGAAGGATAGCCACTTACTGAACAAAATGAGTGACCAGGAGTCTGTTGCAAGCTCTAGTGAGGGATGCATCTGTCCCCTTGGGGCCTCTCCTATCCAGGTGTGGAGCCCTGCTTTCTGAACTCACCTCTGAACTCAGGGAAAGCCTAGTTAGGACTGCAGGAGGTCCCAGCCTTAGACCTTCTAGGGACCCTGGATGCCAGCATGCACTGTGCCTGCACTCAGCAAAGGGGGTGGGGGGCAAGCCTGTGTGAGCCTTAAAATGCTGTGTGAGCCTTAAAACTCAGGAGCCAGTCCAGAGAAAAAAACGGGAATCACCAGTGATTGCTGGGAATTGGACTTGGGATCTCTGAAAGAGAGGTCAGTGCTCTCAACCTCTGAGCCATCTCTCCAGTCCTAAAGCTGATGCTGCCAGGAAGAATGGAGCTGGATGCTGAACTTGAGTTGGCTCCTGTTGTTCCTTGTCACCTTGTGACCATTCCTATAAACAAAGAAGTGTTAGCAGGGGTAAAGACTTTTGAAACACTTTATCTTCTACTGCTGACACCCTGGGGAGTGGCCATCTAACATCAAAAGCTGGCCATTCCAAGTTGCAAAGGCCTAACTTCTTTAAAATGAGTCAGAATAAGATTAAGGTGAGAAATAGTCTGTCCCATGTCATCTCACAGTCCAATAACGCAAAGAGAGACAAGGAAGACACAAACAATTCGCACCTGCCACGGGCAAAACAGCCCAGTAACCAGGTGTCTTGGCTGGTTCCCGCTGGAATGGAGTCTAGCAGATTTGAAAAGGAGCAGGGTCCTCCCAACCTGCTCCAGGGTAGCTGAAGTATCCTCCGGACTCCTTGCAGTCATGGTGTTAAGGCATGTCTGCCCACCTTAAAGGACTGCCCACAGACCAGAGGCTTCTCTAAGCCTTCCTGATGCAAACTGAGAGACAGAAGACACACAAGGACAGACAACCGCAGTACCTGACTTGAGCCGAGCCACTTCTCCGACCACCATTTCTCTTGTCATCACCAAGGGTCTGAATTCCTGGCCAATGCACCAAATGTAAGACTCAAAGTGAGCCTTAGCTACTGGGAGACTGCCAAATGCCGTCCTTGGCCACATAATGAATTGAATCTAACCTGGGCTGGGTAATACTCTGACTTAAAAAAAAACAACCCAAAACATATAAATTTTGGGAACTTTGTTTACTGCAATGGTTCTATTAAATGTGTTTTTAATTTATTTGAGTAACTATAAAAATATACATTTATCAGATTAAGTTGTATACACAATTTAAGTTATGTGCATATGCATGTGTGTCATAGTACATATGAAGGTCAGAGGACAAATTGAGAGAAGTTGGGTGGTGGATGGGAGGGGGACACTTCTCTTCTATCATGCAGGTCCCAGGAATTGAACCCAAGTTATCAGGCATGGTGGGAAACTCCTTTGCCTGTTGATCTATCTCACTACACAATCTATATAGGCAAATTAAATGTGCATTAAATTTGTGCTGCACTGGGAATATAACTCAGTGTGTACAGTGGGAAGAATGCTTGCCTGTCATGCAGGAAACCCCAGCAGCATATACATTAGGTATAGTGGAGCGCATTTGTAATCTCAGCTCTCAGGAAATGAAGGCAGGAAGACCATCTTCAAGTCAAGGCCATCTTCAGCCTGACTCTCAGGCTACAGGCGACCCTCTCTCAAAAACAAAACAAAAGCAATTGCTGCTGCTGCTGTGGGAACCCAGGCCTTACATGTACTAGGCAATGTTCTGTAACAGTGCTTCATTCTTAGCCATGTGTGTGCATGTGTGTGTGCGCGTGTTTATGTGTGTGTGAGTGTGTGTGTGAGTGTGTGTGCATGTGTATGATGTGTGTGCATGTGTGTGTTTATGTGTGTGTGCATGTGTGTACATGTGTGTGTGTTTATGTGTGTACGTGTGTATGTGCATGTGTATGATGTGTGTGCATGTGTGTACGTGTGTGTTTATGTGTGTGTGTGCATGTGTATGATGTGTGTGCATGTGTGTGTTTATGTGTGTATGTGTGTGCATGTGTATGATGTGTGTGCATGTGTGTGTGCATGTGTGTACGTGTGTATGTGTGTGTGTGTACATGTGTGTGCCTGTTTAAAGAGAGACTCGAATATTTATAACAAGCTGGAGACTGAAGTGAATGCAATGATCCAAATTAGCACTGTCAGAAATTTCCAAAACGCAGCAAGTACTCTCCCAAAGGAAACGGATTTCAAGTTCTGAGCACCAGGGTTTGTGCAGCTGAAGTTGCTGGCAGGTGACCAGACTTAGAAGTTAAAGGCAGATGATGAATGTCTCACAAAAGGCGGCTTTGTTGACAATAGCTGAAGAAGGATGAAAAGCCATTTCCACTCCAGACTGAAGGAAGTCAGCCTGATCGCTAGGCACAGACTGGAAGCAGAAGTGGAGTGATCCCGCTCGCTCCCTGGGTGAAGCCAAAACTCTGTTGGAAAACGAACACAAAACCCTGGAAAGCTGATATCCCTCATAAACTCCTCAGTAGAAAGCCTGAACTCTTCCAATAAAGCTCTTCGGGAAGAATTTTCAAAACAAAACGAACAAAAAACAAAGGAGAATAATCAAAAAAATTGCAGCTGGAGAAAATCCTTCAAGTAGAGAATTCAGCGTGAAGGGTGAAGTACAGAGAACAGATCCTAGATTTCTCTTCCTGTTGAGCAAGGTCATCATGGCAGCAGGCTGGGTGGAGCAGACTGAAAACCGGGTTCCTGCCAGTGGGAAGGTACAAGCTGCTGACCTGAGATAGACTCACTTGTTCCAAAGGGCAGCACCTCCTAAAACACACATAGGGGCTATCACACAAACCTCAGGACGGCCATGACAAACATTTCTGAGAGAGGCTTACTACTCCAAGGATGTTTGTCAACCTGTCCTTCGACACTAGGAAGTTTCTACTGTTACCGATGCTCTCTGTTGATGATTCCCTCTTCCCCCATTATAGGTCCACTGTTCTACAAGTCAGCTTCAGACACTTTATGTGCACTTACGATTATGCAAAATTTGATGGGATGGTTCCATGTCCGATCCTGAGCTAGAGTCCACGTACAAAGAACTGTATAGGGGCTGGGGATTTAGCTCAGTGGTAGAGCGCTTACCTAGGAAGCGCAAGGCCCTGGGTTCGGTCCCCAGCTCTGAAAAAAAAGAACCAAAAAAAAAAAAAAAAAAAAAAGAACTGTATATATTGATTGTCTGTTTTATCTTACGAGGTTTGTTTAAGGCAGACAAAATAAGGCTTTTGATTTTACTGTTATTTTATTGTTTGCACCTAGACTGTGCCTTGGAAAAGTCAAGATGAAACACCATTTTACGAGGCAGTGGCACAAGTAGGCAGATTTGCTTATTTCCAAAGAGTCCCTTACAGAGCATGAGTACCTATAGAAATTAGACTTTCAAACTGTTCCTGGGGATACGTAGGATGTCAGAGGTGAGCGAAAGTCAAGCATGATTCCTTCCAAGGCAAGTTAACCTGTTCAGTAGGAAGGCTGCTGGAGGGGCCAGGCAAATGGGAGGTAACAAGAGCCAAGGGGGGAAATAGTATATGAGAAACTTAGTGCATTAGAGGTGCTTCTCAGAGTTTGGAAAGCCATAGCTGCAAAGCTACGAACTTCTAGAAAAAACTAGAAGGCCCAAGTCTTAGGCCTGAGGTATCCAGCAGCATGTGAGGTACCAAGAGCATCCTCTACAGATGTAGAAGACATGGCCATCCAAGGTGTCTGAGGAATATCTGTGCGGAAACCAGCTGACCACGAGGTTGACCAAGCAAGGCTTAGATGGTAGCCCTGGACAAAAACAAAAACAAAAACAAAACAAAACAAAAAAGTCTTTGAGAATGACTCCAAGAAGGGGCAGTTGGCAACAAACAGCACCAACAGCAGCCACTGAGTGGGAGAAGAACTGTAGTCGCATTATATCACTTTAAAATGTCTTTAAAAATAAATAAAAATGAAAATGTCCAGTTTCCTGAGTCAGGAGTAGGGACCCACCCCTGTAATCCAGCACTTAGGAGGCAAATACAAGAGGAACTTGAGTTCAAGATGTAGGGAAGGAGACCTTGTCTCCAGAAACAAATAAAAGAAAATCCTGAATTCACTAGTACCTATTAAATACCAGACACTGCTCAATGCCTTAATAACCAGGCTCACAAATGGAACCATTGGGCAAACTGAGGATGTGGACAAGTGGGCAACCGACCAAGCTGCTCTAACTGACTCTGCTGGTCTAAGAAGCAGCTAAACCAGTCTGGGGCAGGCTATCGGCCACCATCGCTAGTTCTGAGCCGACGTGTCTGGGGTAGCCAGATGTATAGTTTTCTGCTGAGGGGCAGCAGAGAAACCTGCCTTCTGGGCTTACCAGCAAGAAAGTCTTTGAGAAACTTTGTTTAATGCAGGTGGGCAAGAAGGCATGTTCTCACAGCTTGAGGAGTCACATGGAGTCAAAGCATGAACAGTGTTTGCGGTTTCCCTGCAGAAATCCGAGAGCTTGGGTCAGGGTGAATGACTCACGGGGCAGACATTTTGTTATTTAGAGCTTTAGTCACATACAAGTCATAAAGTCTTCTGGTAAGTTATTATTTTGTTTATGTTCCCATGTGTGAGTGGTATACATACAAGTATATGTGCACACGTTTGTATGCACACAGGGGTGCAGAGGAGGCCAATTGGGTGTTGTCCCCTATCATGCTCTGCCTTTGCCCATTTCTTCCGAACCTGGAACTCAAGTTTTACTTAGCTAGTGACTACTGTCAAGCTGAGAATGAGTGGCAAAAAGCCCTTCCTTCCGCAGCACGAAATAAATCTACTTACCAGAAAAGGGCTGCTATAAAAAGACTTAAAAAAAAAGTGCTTCAAGAGAGATAGTGGGCTCATTCTCAGATAGAGATGATAGACAGACAGACAGATATATAGAGATGATAGATTGTCACTGTCACAGAGAGATGGGGACTCTTTTATAATAGTTGGGGGCAGTTCTTGCTTGTATCTCATGTCCCATTTGTGTGTCAGTCCATTTCTAAAGAGGGAAATGGGCATCTCACTCTTTGTTACATAGTTCATTAAAATTTGTATTATATTTTCCTTAGTGTGTATGTGTGTGTGTGTGTGTGTGTGTGTGTG